>NC_088922.1:39957500-40265000 GCF_038396675.1 Hydra vulgaris
AAAGCTAACTACTTTTGTTCCTAATATGTATGTATGTATGTATGTATATATGTATGTATGTATGTATGTATGTATGTATGTATGTATGTATGTATGTATGTATGTATGTATGTATGTATGTATGTATGTATGTATGTATGTATGTATGTATGTATGCATAAATATGTTTTTAAAATTTCATAGTTAGTTTAAACTTTTTTATAAATGATTTATTTCAAATATTATTTTAATTCATTTAGCAAAAACTTATTTTAAAACTAATATTTTACATTTTAATTGAACAATTACTTGTATTCTTTTTATTATATGTTTTATTATACTAGAAGAATAAGATATTAAGAAAGACATAAAAACAGAAATATAACACAAAAAAAACAACATTAAATCTAAAAATTTATATATAATAAAAATATTCCTGCTAAAACAATATTCATTTTTTTCAAGACTTTAATTGATCTGCGTCATCTCCAAAATATTGTAAATGTTATTAATATCACAACATACTTTTGCTAACCACTTTCCTTTTTCTAAACGCTGTTCTGCATTTTTGAGTGCCTGAAAAAATTTGAATTTATTATAACCAATGTGACCTAGAAACAAGCTGTCCAAAACTTTAAATTTTAATTCTACACACATGATTTTTTTTAAGTAAAAATATTAATGCCATGCAAGTTTGTTTCCATAGGAATTCGATAGTTAAGTAATTACTTAAGAGTTAATATATTAGAAAATAAAATAAAAAGTATTTAAAATTATATAATATTAGGCACAAATATCATTGACAATTGAACTATGTTGAATGATTTTCACTTTTTTTAAATGTTTTTTCACCTCCTTAAGTCTGAGGAGGCCACTTTAGTTGAAAAAATAACATTTTTTTAAATTCAATATTTTCATTCATCTCTCAGTCCTGACTCTGAAAGACCTTTTTTTAAACTTATCTAAATTTTATTTACATATTTTATGACTTTATTTTTCATATTTCGTAAACATAATTGTACTAACTTTTTGTTAAAAAATTTACACAAATAAATAAAATTTAACTGAAAAACTTTCAAAAAAATCAATGTTTATAATCTAAAAGTTACATCAATGCATATACATATTAATGGAGCATAATAAATAGACAAACATGTATGTATGTATGTATGTATGTATATTTATGTGGTAGTGGTGTAGTGGTAAAGCGCTCGCTTCATAAGCGACAGGTTCCGAGTTTGATCCCCACGACGTCCCTGGTAGTACCGTGCTCAACTTGTTTCTCCGCACAGCGGCCTTGTTTGTCAAGGTTCGTGTTTCAGAGTTTTAGAGTTGATAGAGGGTTATAACCACTATTAAGTAGCCTCCTCATCTTTAGTGGCCTTCTCGGCCTTGAGAAAGTGAATAACAAAAAAAAAAAAAAAAATTTATGTATGTATGTATGAATGTATGTATGTTAGGGTGAATCTAAAAATAAGTTTTTTTGAAAATGTCTGCTGGCACCCCCTGAATGTGTTTTTTATAATAAAATAATATTGGATTTAAAATATTTTCTTGGGTTGCTACCAACCCTCAAACATTAAATAGGTCCCTAATAATACATAAAATTTTTTTTTTTCAAAAGTATGTCATGTTGGGTTTCAAACAAAGCAAAATAATATATTAATTTCAAAAATAATCATCTCTATTTATAAAAACTGTTGAGAAAAAAAAAACTATAATCAAAAAATCTTGCAAACAGTGAATTATTTTATTAAATGTAAAAACAACAAATAAAAAACAATTGATGTGACTAAATACACATAAGTGAAACATAAAAATACCTAAATAATTATGTCGCTCAATTTTATTGATACAAATTTTATTGTAATAAAATTTTAACAATAAAATAAAAAATAGTATAAGCATTTCAGACTTTTTTCAAAAATTATAAACATGATAATAATTTTTACACAGGTGAAAAACATGATACTCATTTTTATATTTAGTTTTGTAAATTCTTCTATACACTGGCCTGGTCAAACATGTAAATAGATATTGTTGTTATTGGTCAAATATGCGAATGGATATTGTTTGAATTTTATTGGATAGATAAGATTTTTAAATTAAATTTATTTATTTTCAAAGTGTTAAAACAAGGAAAATATAATAAAAATCTCCAGATCATTAAAAGCACCATGCCATTATCAACTATGTCTCTATCAACTTATCATTCATTTTTGAAATTAAAATTTCCCTCCAAACTACATTTATAATTTCTTTGCATATTCATTTTAATATATTACAGTAAAGACCATGGTCATACCATGATCATACCATGATTGTACCATGATCATACCATGGTCAAACCATACAATGGTCAGTTCAATAGATACCTGTAAAATTTTGGACTGGATTATTGATTCTGTGATTTATGAGCTGCAAGATTAGTTTCAAAACTAATATTTTTAGAGAAAGAATTTACTATTGCGATTAAGACACCTGCAACATTGTATTTAAAATGCCTCGCCTAAAGTTATTTATTTTTACTTTTGAAGTCCTTATTCCACTGGAACTTTCAGCAACAATTTTTATATGCTTAACAACAGAGTTTTTTCCTACTCACTTTAATGTGCACTGCTTTGGTGCTGATAAATATGAGAAAAGATATTTTAATTTTACATAAAAATAAATTTATAGGTAGAATTATCTTTATAGTTAATTTTTGAGATTCATAAATTGATTTTCAAAATGAAAATAAATATTTGATAAATATTCAATAAACATCTAATGAGTTTTAGTTCAATGTGATGCATTTGAATGTGTTATAGTTAACACTTTTCTGTATTTTCAAGTCATTAATATAAAACAATTCATTTATTTTATAATAGGGAGTGTTTAATTGTGTTTATTTAAGGTTTATACAAAAATCCAAAAGAGCTGTAGCAGATAAGGATCAGGTTTCAAAGTCTGTTATCACAATGCCTAACAAGGATCTCATTCTTCTTCATCACCTAAATCTCCCTATTATCGTACCTCTTATAACTACCTTAAAGCTGACTGGGATTCTTTCCATGATTTTCTTCGTGATAGCCTTTGGGTAGAAATCTTTTGTCTTCCTGTTGACAAATGTGCATCTTACATAACTTCGTGGATTCAGGCTGGCATGGAATCTTTTGTTACCTCTCGACGATTCCATATCAAGCCTCACTCTCCATGATTTTCTTCACATTGTGCTGCTGCACTTGCCAATCAAAACCATTAGTTCCATATCTATTAGCAAAACAATTCTCCAGAAAAAAGATGTCTGTTTATTACTGCTAGAAACCATTGTAAAAAGGTTTGGCTTAATGCCAAAGCCCACTATTCTCAGGTCATGAAATCTCGTATCTCATCTCAAAAGTTAGGCTCTCGTGACTTCTGGAGAATCTTTAATAGTATTAATAATAAAGGCAAATCTTTAATTCCACCTCTTTTGTATGGTTCAGACTTTGTCACCTCACCTAAAGACAAAGCTGAATTGTTTGCTAAAAACTTTTCATCAATATCATCTCTTGATTCCACTAATTGCGTTCTACCTGATATAGCTGTTAAACAGGTTGATCCATTGCTTGACATTCGTATTACTCCAGCTTCTGTATCTAAAGTGATTTCCTGCTTAAACTCCTCTACAGCTTGTGGTCCGGACAACATACCTGTTATAGTCTTGCAGAAGTGTTCTCCAGAGCTGTCGTCTATACTCTCAAAACTATTCAACAAGTGCTTATCAGAGTCTTGTTTTCCAGCCTGCTGGAAAGCGACATCTGTTATCCCTATCTTCAAAAATTCTGGAGAGCGATCTGATTCGTCTAACTACTGTCCCATCAGTCTTCTTCCTATCATAAGCAAGGTTTTTGAATCTCTATTTAACAAACATTTAAACTCTCATCTTGAATACAATAACTTTCTGATCATCAATACGGATTTCGATCTTCTCATTCTACAGCTGATTTGCTAACAGTAATAACCGATAGGTTTTATCGTGCATTAGATAAAGGTGGAGAGGTTAAGACATGCTAGTCTTCTCCATTAGCTTTCTTCTTATGGTGTATCTGGTAACATCTTTAAGATTATTGAATTCTTTTTTTCCAATTGTAGTATAAAAGTTGTCCTCAATGTAACTTCAGGGGTTCTATCCTTGACCCTATACTCTTTTTAATCTACATTAACAGTCTTCCAGATATTCTCACATCTAAGGTGGCATTTTTTGCTGATGATACTACCATTTATTCTTGTCATGATAAGAAGCCAACACTCTCTGATTGCTTGGAGGGAGCATTTGAGCTTGTAAAGGATCTCACTTCTGCTACAGCATGGGGCTCACAGTGGCTGGTGAACTTCAATACAAATAAAACTCAATTTTTTTCAGCCAATCGTTATCGCAATAATTTAGATCTTCCTATATGAAATATAGGAAGATCTAAATGGTAATGTACTTGATGAATCATCCACTCTTGTACATTAGAGCTCGACACTTTTTTACTTCGGATTCTATTCTCTATCTCTATAAATCTCAAATCTGTCCTTGTATGGAATGCTGTTGCCATATCTAGGGCGGATCTTCTAATGATGCCCTTTCTCTTTTAGACAAGGTCCAAAAACGCATTGTAAACAGAGTTGGATCTGAATTGGAATTCGCTTCTTTCATCTTGCTTTCCTGATTCATATAATTTGCAATCCTTTAAGTCGTCCGCCAATCGTTATCTTGCTCTACATTCTTCATCTTTTCTCTTCCAGTAACTTCCAACTTTAATTAGTGGTTGCTTGCAGCCTTGTTGGAAGCGAAGATTTTTAAAGAAAATAAAGAAAGAACTTTTAATTTTAATTACTAACATTTGTAGTAACTTAATTACTAACAAGAATTAGTACCCTACGCGGCATATATATTATAATATTAAACTTTTAAAAGCAAAATATTTTTAGAAGAACTATTTAGATATGGTTTTATTAAACTTTGACATTCATAATTTTCTCCGAAAGAACAATCTTAGTATTTCAAAACAAAATATTAATGAAGAAATTTATTCAGCTAAAAATTGCTGAATTTAAAGATGTTGATTTTAGGCATGCTGTTCAACGATTTGTTAACTAGTATAAAAAAAAGTGGAAATCTGCAAACTATACTGTCAAAAATTTTAAAAAGAAGTTAGTGAACTGGCTTAATGAACGCTTAGTTGTCAGTAAAAGACAATGAACCAACTGCAAGTAGACATGGTCAAAAACCAGTTACATTTGATGATAGTTATACTAAAACTAAAAAATGGTGTGCACATGGTATACTTGATTCTCATTCATCCAATGAATTATTTTTTGCTGCTAGTAAAAAACTAAGAGATGAATCTATTGTTATTGCTGCCAAGGACGTTTTAAATATTTCAAATACAGATAAAGCAAGTAATTATATAGGAGACAAAGCACTGGCTTTAATAATTGATGCCAGCCTGACAAAAGCTTCATATAAATTGATTAAAAGTGAAGCCTTGGAGAAAAAATATAACATCTACCCCGCTTACAATGAGGTCAGGAATGCAAAATTGAAACGTTGTTCTGAAAATATAACAGTTTGGCTTCAGTTCATTTAAAAGATTTTATGATTCATACTTTGAAAAGAATATGTACACTTCAGGAACCTGTGCTGAGGCACTCAATATTGAACGACAAAGCAATAAAAGCAATGAAACTCACGTGTAAGGCTGGTTTTGATGATGCTACTGGCCAAAGCATTTATAAAAATACCAAAACCTTTTATTCAGATTTTACATTATCTTGGTAACACTCTTCAGGATTTGAAATAGACTGATTATTGTTTTGACACTGTTAGACTATATGTGTCCCTTTATCCATAGTATTACATGGCTCAAACAGTTCATAAAGCATTGATACATGGGCATCACATAATTAAAAGCCGTACATTATCCATCAAACTTATGTCAGAGGAAGCTCAAGAGGCTAGAAACAAACACTTCAAATCTTAGCGCGAAAATTTCAGCCGAAAAACAGACAGAAGAGCAACAAATACTGATCAAATCAATAGACTCCTAGTTTCCAGTGATCCTGTTATTTCATCACTGCGTTAATCAACATCACACCTAACAAATCATAAAACATTTCCTTCAGATGTTTTACAATTATTTGAACAATCTTCAAACGATATTATTTTTTTTAAATTTTTGGTAAAATTTTATGTTGACAATGCTTTCTTCCACAATTTTTTGTTTTTATTATTGCTAAACCATTATTTACCTAAATACTTAATTGTTATTCAATTCAGGTGGGTCGAAAATCCGATAAAATTTATTCAAAAATCAATTTACCCCTTTGTAACTAAGGAAAGTATCTGGTAACTAAGCAATATAAGTATCCATAGCAACTAAATAATAAAAATTTATCACTTTTATAAGAAATGTGATCTCATATTGAAACTCATGCCAAATTTAGTGAATATAGTACTCGTAAAATATCTGCAAATACCAAAAATAGGTTGTTGCTAAGCAAAACAAAGGTATCCATAGCAACAAAATAAAATTTTTTTACCTTCATAAAAAGTACAGACTTGATATTAGTACTCATGCTAATTTTAGTGAATATAGCCTTATTATTAAATTAGCTATGAATTTTGTCCAGTAAAAGTGAATTATGGCCCACTGTGCAATGCATTAAAATAAAAGACATAAAGATATGTAAACCAATTTATGACTTCAATTGCGTAGATAGAATTTTTTGATGCTTCAGAAATGACACTTTCAAACCTTGTGTAAACTCTAAAGTATGTTCATGCATATGTCAAATGAGAATATTTTGCATTATAAAAATAAAATTGCAGTAATTAAAGCCTGGACACCAAAATACCCTTAAAAGATTACTATCCTCCCCCCCCCCCATACCCCCAAAGAATAGGTAAAATATTTTTCCCAGGCTCAAAGAAGCAATTCTAATGGAGCTCAGTAATAAGGTTAATTTATGCCTTTCATCTTGCTCCAACTATTTATATACTTTTTATATTTTTGTATATTGGCAACATTTTTAAACGGTAAAATAAACTAAAACTAACTACCGCAATTTTTTGCAAAGCTTTCACATTTGACATAAGGATATTTTTTGCAAAACTTTCTCATTCGTTTCTCATTTTATCAAAAAAATTGAAAATGTCATTTCTAAAACATCAAAAAATCTTATCTACATCACTGACACAAACATTGACATATTATGATAAAAAATAATAATATATTGAGTAATTTTGCTGTGTTTTTTTTTTTAATATACAAAAAGTATAATTTTTTGTAATGGAGTTATTTCAACAATACAATATTTTGACTTTCCAAGTGTTAAAAGGTCAAATGTTTCACCAATCATAACTCAGACACTATAAATATTTAGAAAAAAAATTTACAAGCTTCTTTCTTACCCTATTAGCATTACTATATAAAGCGTGATTGAAGGATATCACTTTAGAGCCAACAACATTTTTGGCTCTTGAGCATGTACTAAGCATGTATTACTAATTATTGGACAATTGAGCTTAATAAATAAATAAATATACATATATATATATATATATATATATATATATATATATATATATATATATATATATATATATATATATATATATATATATATATATATATGTATATATATATATATATATATATATATATATATATATATATCAACCCTCGGAATAAGGAAAAATGAGATTGGCAATAAATTGCCGACCTCAAACTGTTAGAGGTTAGCACACACACAAAAATATAACACATAGTTTAATTAAAGATTAAAATGTACACACACACAAAAAAATATAACATTAGTTTAATTAAAGATAAAATATTGTATCAGCTTTATTTTATATTTATTTACTATTGCTATATTTACTGTTTTTACATAAACCTTCCTAGTGTAGCAATTACTACCAAAATACATACAAACTTTTTTCATGTGAGCCAATACACTGTTAGAAAATTTTAGGGTGTATCATTGATGAAAACACCCGAAAAAATCCTTTTGAGGGGTGATAGTACATACCAATGTGATATCATTCCAAGTATTTTTAAAATCCAGGATTGGCGTCCGTGAGAGAAATTTGCATTTCAATGTTTTCCTATAATAGCCATAATTAAAACCCATATTCTTGATTGAAAAACTATATAGAACATTGTTTTTTTTCTTATATAGAACATTGTTTTTTTCTATTCAAAAATTATACATTTTGCAAAAATAGCAAAGCAACACATGAATAAAAGAGGCTTCTAAAGACTAGTTTCAGAAAATAAATTAAAAATAAGATTCTATTCTACTCTACCAAATTTTTTCTTCTTTCTGTTTGGAATACCATTATACTAACTAAACATGCTTACTGTTAAAGTCAACAACACAGTTAAGCAAATGCTTTCCATATTCTGGGTGAGTTGTCTGCCTCTTGAACCGTTGCCAGTGAGGCTTAAAATTTGAATGAAGTGCTTCTGTGGCTTGTTCACTAAATGGCCAAGACCTTTATGACTCTGAGAGATAAACTGAGATACATGGAAGAATACAGCATGAACCTTTGGTGTGATGGTTGCAGGAAGATCATGGTATGAACTTCTGAAGTTTTCAATGTGTTCATGGTAATTTTTATCAAGCTGTATTCCAAAACAAGCCACGACCACCTTTTCAAACTTTCTGAATGTATCAATGAATGGAAATGCTGCAAATGTAGCTGCAGCTTCAGCCTTTTTCTGAAGAATGTCTACATTTTTCAACAGCTTTTGGCAGTGGTTTTCTTGAAAATGTCCACCATGGAAGGGCTGCAGAGGGATGTTTAACGCCTCAGGCCAAGTCTTGCATTCTGGCCAAATGTTGGCCAAGTTTTTGTAGAGATGGTTGACAACACCAAGAAGCAAGTGAAGTTCCATGGGTGGGATTGCATCCAGAATGAGGGACTCATCTGGGAAGTTCAACAAAGGTGAGTGGATGACATTTCCAAATTGTTCAGCTTTTTTCAAATCATTTCCATGAGCAATGAATTCTTGGTGTGCTTTTTTAATGCCTCCAAATTTTCTCAAAGAACCACATATTCCAAGCTTTGAAGAATCAGCATCACACCAACAACATGGATGTTTACTGGCATGGGATTGAATTCCACAGATTATATTTGCAACTTTCATATCATAAGACAAAACAAAGTGAATTGAGTTTGACTGTGTCAGTTTCAAAAGGTTTTGTATGTTTTCATATGTTTCTGACATTCCTTCAGAGATGGCAATTAAAAGCTGTTTTTTTACTCCAGAGTCTTTGAAGGAAGAGCTGCAAAGCATTCCTTCAGAGATGGCAATTAAAAGCTGTTTTTTTACTCCTGAGTCTTTGAAGGAAGAGCTGCAAAGCATTCCTTCAGAGATGGCAATTAAAAGCTGTTTTTTTACTCCAGAGTCTTTGAAGGAAAAGCTGCAAAGCTTTGGTGATTTTAAGACTGGTCTTGTTGGTTCTGGAGTTGTCTCTAGAACACCCAGACTCATCTTAAGATAGTCTCCACCCCCATCAATTCCAATCTTAACAAGAGGCTGATCAGAAGCATTTCGTGCAGATAACACAAACTGCAATAGGCTGGCAACATCCTTGCAATGTACAACTTCTCTGATTGTATCACAATTGGAAAATTTCACTTTTGAAACAGTGAAGTAGTCATTGAGCAACTTTCCTTGTTCTGAAAATTTTTTAGCAAAGTAAGGCTCAACAACTCTTTGAGGGCTGATGAAGTTTAGTGTTGAAGCAAGTTGTTTCATGCGATTGTTGGATAACCCTGTATTAAGCTGAACTTTCACCAAGCTTTCAGCAGGAAGTGGTTCCTTGAAAAGTTGAGTTGGTGCTGCTTTTCCTAAAACAAAATTAAATATTTTTTAAAAATTGAATGGTGGATTTATGAATATTGGTTTTCTAAGGCATAAACAAGAAAATAATAATTTCTAAATTAATCAAATGGACATACCAAGTTTGAGTGGTAATTTAGGACCTCCACTTGCTTGGCTAAGTTGCACAGTACCATTGGGTGATAAATCATGTGTTTTCAACACAGAAGAAGCCACAACCTCTGCACTTGGTGTTTTCTTTTG
Source organism: Hydra vulgaris (assembly GCF_038396675.1). Taxonomy (NCBI): domain Eukaryota; kingdom Metazoa; phylum Cnidaria; class Hydrozoa; order Anthoathecata; family Hydridae; genus Hydra; species Hydra vulgaris. The sequence goes on from NC_088922.1 coordinate 39,967,586, forward strand.
CTAGCCTTAGTAGGTTGACCCGTCTTGTTGCAGGGGTACAATGATGTGGTAATCCTGGTCCAACTATTGTCAGACAATGCGAACATCTCTTAAGAACTGTAAAAGGGCTTCTCTCTGGGGCAATATTGCTGGTCATTGTTAATGGTGTTTTTCCATTGATTTTTGCATTTTTGCAAATGATGCAGTTGCAATCAGGTGAATTTCATGTGGGTTGTTTCACAAGGATGGAAGAAAAGTCATAGAGGTTAGGAAAAGGCTTTGTAGCCTTTTCTTCATCAATTTTCTGAAGATGGAATCGACAGTTTGTGCACATCCCATGTGGAAGTCTATCATCATTTAAGTCCAAAGGTTCTGGTGAATGTTTTGTCAGTCTGCTTATCAGAAAGAGTGTCAGTGATTGGTCACTTTTTGACATGCAAAGAATGCAAACATAGTTTCGGCACTCAGTGTGAGATTTTGCTTTGTTTGGCATTTCAAAACTTTAATTATTTCACGTAAATTCTTTTCAAAATAACTAAAAACACAAAAAATTTAATTTTAACCGTAACAGAAAACAATAACAATTTTGACAAATTTTAAGCTGTAGGGCTGTGGCAAATAACAAAAAAAATTTTATCGAGTGCAATTTTAATGCTTATGTTTCAAAATAAACCTCAAGAAATGCAGTATTTGGTTGTTTAATTCATTTTTTTCAAGCAATGATGATTTCATTTTTTTCTGTTTTAAGCAAATATTTAAATGCAAATTTCTCTCACGGATGCCAATCCTGGATTTTAAAAATACTTGGAATGATATCACATTGGTATGTACTATCACCCCTCAAAAGGATTTTTTTGGGTGTTTTTATCAATGAAACACCCTAAAATTTTCTAACAGTGTAATACATCAATCACCTTAGTTTCTTAACCATGTTCTCTGAACTAATTACTTGCAACACTATTTCAGCACACTTTGGCCATAAAATGCCAGTGGCCATCCTGACTATGCTACAAATTTGATAAGCCATTGAGTTGATGACAAAAATAAGCACTAATTTTTGAAGAAAATTTAATTTAAAATTTATAAAGCGTTTAATAGCTTTGCAAAATAGTGTATTTGCATGACAATTAAATTTTGGTATTACTATTTGATAACATGAAAAATATTTTATTTAGTAGACTTTAATATTTATTTATTTTTTTTAAAACAGTTATTTATATTAACTTGAATTGAGGGTATATATACACCTAGAAATTTTTTTTTTTTTTAAATTTATTTAATAAGAAAAAAGTTTATCAACCATAAACCATAAATATTTTATTTTGTGAAGTTTTAGTTTTTTTATTTCAATCTTATTCATTGTTAAAGTTAATTTATTAAACTTTTTTGAAAAGTTTTCAAAATTAATTTACTTTCACAAAAGTTTTTCTCAGGTCAGAAAACTTGCTCCTCCTGACACTGTAAACAAATACCAAAAATTAAATTGTTAAAAGTTACATTTTTAATTGTGTAAGTGAAAGAGTAAATAGAACACACCTGTTTTATGCAAGATTTATGTGATGACGGTAATTTTCCATTTACAGCTTCCAAAACTTCTTTCGAAGAATATCCAATAATAGAAAATAACACCTGTTTTAAGAAAAATTTGAAAAAAAAAGGCTGTTTCAATAAAAATCAAACAGCTTTTGAAATTTTACTTTAAACTCATTTTTAAAAATGGATGAGTTGATATAGAATCAGAAATGTAAACCTTAAGCCCTAATGGGTCTTATGAATGTTCATTTAATATGTAAGTGTAATCATTCCAAAATTAATTCAGTATACATATGTCATACATTGTTCAATTTCTAATAGTAGAGTGCTTGTTTTATAAGCAAGAAGCATTGAGTTCAATCCCCACCACATCTATGGTAGTACTGCCCTTAACTTGTTTCTATGTGCAGCTACATTGAAGTAAAGGTTTCTCTTGAAGCTCTAGTGTTGAGAAAGGCTTTTAACAACAATTGAATTATTAAATACAAGAAGCCTTTTTAACTGCAGTGACTACTTAGGGCAATGAGAGGTGAACACAGTAAAAAAAAATTATAAAAATTATAACACTTTCAGTAGATGCTTAAACTAAAAAAAAATGAAAACTCGTATTAAATATTACTTCTAAACTATCTCCATCAAATTAAGAAAAATCTTGACATAATACCTTGTCAGTCAATACCACTTCAATATTTTTGATTCCATCTGTGATTATTCCTGATATTTTAAAAAAATCTTGAAACTCTAATTTTGAAGTTAAAGTTTGAAACCAACACTAGAACAATTGAAAAAAATTAAATAAATTTATATTTTTTATATTACATTAAAATTTAAATGTATAACTTCAAAAAGTAAAACCCACCACAACTTGGGCAATGCCATATATTTATTTCCCTATGAACTGTTTACACTGAGGGTTTTTGTTTTATTATATAAACCTTCTACAAGTCTGCAAATAAAAACTGTTTAAGTTAGGACTTATTTAAGGAAGTTAAAGATCATAATTAGAAAACTTAAAAAACTGTTTGAATCAAGAAAACATGAAGAGAGAATTTCAAATGGAAAAAAATTGTTGAACTAAAATTTTTTGAGCATGAATAAAATTAAAGAAAATGTTGTTAAAAAAGTGAGTAGAAGTTTTGTCATTCATCAGTAAACATCACAAATATTACAATAACTAGTAGTATATACAGACAAATGAATGATTTATAATAACAACTGTGTCTTGGATTAAAATTCACTAACCACTTGCCCTAAAACAAAGCAAATTAAGGCACTTTAGAAGTACCATTACCAGGAAAATCATTAACACAGAAAAGAAACAACACAGAATCAATGTTGAAACCTTGTAGTAACCTAGCATGTAACTAGTCTTGACAAATCAATGAATAGCAACTAACAGTAAAATCCAAATATAAAGCAACCAAATTTAAATTAGTGACACAAAGTGCAGGTGGGCATGGTGAATTTTGTAAGAGATAAGATTCTATAGACAAAAAGTTACAGTAGATAAAAAGTTACCACAAACATTTGTTAAAAGTATAAATTAACAAAACAAACTTGATGGTAATGAGGGGTTTTTATGTTTAATATTTTTTGATAGTATAGTTAGTTAAATTATTAGAAAAAAACTCAAGCATATATAGAACTTGGCACCCTAAGCAAAAAGTTAATGCACCCTAAGCAAAAAGCACCCTAAGCAAAAAGCTATACAGTTATCTCATTTCTGCTAATTAAACTCCTAGAAAAAAAAAAGCAACCATATAAGTTTTATCAAATTTATATTATTGACATAAAACATCTTACTTTAACATTTACTACAGTGTTGATTGAATTATTTTCAACAAAATCTGATAAACTGTCATACTCTAAAAAAAGAAATTTTTAAGACTTTTTATTAAGAATTTTACTATTAAAAAAGTTAGTTGATTACCTTTTTCAGTCATGTGGAAATCTTTGGCAGATAAACTATCTTTACGAGACAAGTATTGAAATTGATTCCTATACAAACTATTATAGTTTGATTCCACTTTAGTCTTGGCCTCACTTTCCTCTATTTTTAGTTGATTACTAGATGTTTTACAACTAGTTTTTTCTTTTGATATCTTGCAGTTTAAATTTGAAATTATATCAACATCATCTAAGAATAAATCAGCATCGACATCTAATTCACAATCAATATTATCTTGTTCATATTTCTTATTGAAGTTATTATCATTTAAATGTGAATTATTGTTTTTATTTAATGTTGCATTTGAGCACAAAACCTTATTTTTTAAGAAACATTGCTTTGGAGAGATGCTGGAAGTTTTATTTACTTTTGTTTCTATTAAGTTCAATTTAACACTTTTTGGTTCAGAATATTCTAGCAGCCCCAAATCTTCTAGAGGAAAGTTATCAAGTACATCATTTTCAAAAAAGTCATCTGCTATTTCCATTTTGATAGACTTACTTAAACTTTGATTTTTTTTTGATGATGTATATTGTTTCGCAGCCAAATTGCAATTTATTATATCTTTGTTCATTGGAATGTTTATATTTTTATTATCGGCAGAAAATATTCTCTCTGATGTTTCATTTTTGTTATTCTTATGTAACACTTTTTGATTAGTTTCTATTTTTATATCACCTTTATTATTTGATTCACTTCTAACATTAGGCTTTATGTCAGTGTCATGGTCTGTTTTCCTAAAAAAAAAGGAACTATTAGTATAGCCTTATAATTTAAAAGATATAGCTGGCAATAATACAAGTAATTGTAAAAACACTAAGACACTCTTTTTTAGTAAACAGCAAAAACAGTAAACTTTTGTTAAAAAAACCTCCATTTATTCACAAATGACTCTATCATAGATACAAAGTTATTTATTGATTTGTATTAATGCTTTTTGTAGTAAAGCATTTAAGGATGATACTATTCTACTTGTTAAGAAGTTATGACTAACTCTATTACAACAAATCCGCCCGTCGTATTTTTATTTGTGATTTGTTGTACTTGAGTCTCTTAATGATAATGGACTGATAAATTTAAGTTTAAAGTTTTTCAAACTACTTTAAAGCTCAAATACCCTAATCTGTCTCTAACCCATCTCTAATCAATTCTATCTACTCCTTGTTTTTTCTTGAGTTATAACTTGTTCTTTACACTTTACTTGAAACTTTTAAGTTTTCTAAATCATACTTGAAAATAATCTTCTGAAAAAACTTCATGCTTTTTGTTCAATAATTTATGTAAGACTTGGGTTTTCAACTGCAATGCATTGCTAGACACATGGAAATGATACATGAAATTAATCATATTCTTTATATTAAAATATTATATTAAATGAATTATCAAAATAACTTTGTATACATACAACATGCAATAGTTTATTTTATGTTATAAAATATTTGTTGGTTATACGTCTGAAGTATTCAATATATATAAAAGAATAATTAAATGAACTCTTTTTAAATAAACTTTTTTTATATGGACTATTATTGTGGATTAATACTATTATGGACTAATATTACTGTTTATATGGACTATTTATTTTACTGTTTATTACTTTTGTTTCGTAATACTTTAATGTAAATTTAAATTTTTAACACAAGATTTACAAATAACTTTGAATATCATTGAAAAGAAATGATTTATCTAGGCTGCTAACTAATATTTTAAATATAAAAATACATACAGTATTTTACACAGCATACAGTTCTATGTAAAACATACAGTACTCCACAGCACATACAATACTTTACAGAACATACAGTACTCTACAGAACATGCAATACTCTAAAGAACATACACTACAGAACATACAGTACTTTACAGAGCAAATTTTCAACAGTATTGCTCTCCAATAAGCTTTCTACATTTCCACCCAATAATTGAATATTTTCTTGCTTCAACAGTATAAGATTGTTTCTACATTGAACTGGACCCTTGATCAATACCTGAGAAAATAAAAAATATCCAATAAAATAAAAAACCTGATATTTTTAAAGTTGTGTTCATAAAAACAACCAAAAATAAGATTATATTCATAATAAGAAACCTGTTATGGAATATCATTCATAAAACTAAATAAACAAGCACCCATGTAAGCATGTGTGTTTGTGTGTATGTATATATGCATGCATGCATGCATGCATGCATGCATGCATGTATGTATGTATGTATGTATGTATGTATGTATGTATGTATGTATGTATGTATGTATGTATGTATGTATGTATGTATTATGTATGTGTGTATTATGTATATATGTATGCATTTATGTATTGAAAATAAAACTACATAATTGAGCAATGTATAGCAAATAGCAATGTTTGAATCTGCAATTTTATTTTTGATGCAGCCACACCTAATTAATATTGAGATTTAATTAATAATAAGACTAGAATATTTTTAAATTATTAGATCTACTGGAAAGTTCTGTCCATTTTTGCAATAAAATGCAATACAAATTTTTGATATCGCCTATAAACTTTATAATTGGTAATTTGTATATTCCATTTTTGAACAATTTTTTTTTCTTTGATTTAAAAAATTGATCCAGTGCTTGTTTGATAGCTTCTTTGTTTTCAAATTTCTTCCCATTCAAGAAATTTTATAAGGACAAAAACAAGCGATAGTAGGAGGGCGCAAAGTCCTATGAATATGATTGATGTAACATAATTTTCCAGCGTTATTCTGAAATTTTTTGACGAGTACCCAAAGCAGCATGCAGCCTGACATTATCATGATACAGTATGATGTCTCTTCTATAGAACTTCCTGGGACTTTTTTCTCCAATTTTTGTCTTAATAAAGACAAACAAAAAAGAACTTTGTTTGAGTTAGTTATCTGTATGAATACTTTTAATGATAAAAACGAGCCAAACATGCACTGAATAAACATGTACTAACACATCCAAAATTGTTTTTACAGAAACGAACAGAAATTTCTGGTAGGCCTAATATATCTATAGGTTTGGCATTAATAAAAATATACTACACTTATTTTACACTTTTATTATATAATTCTAGCAATTACACAACTTTAAAAAACCAGTGAGTTTTTAAGAATTTTTTTTACTTATATATGAAAGTATTTTTTAAGTTCAAAATATAATTTTTTTTTATAAATACTATTTTAGTGATTTTATTTATTAACAAAAAATTTCGAATACATTTATAAAACACAAAATTATTAAAAAAAACATTATATTTTAAAATATCTTAAATTAAAAGAATTAAATATTTTGTAATATTTTTTATTTTATTTGCAAATTGATGTCTACTTTTTTTTAGTTTTACTTTCTTCATATGAAGATTTTCATATTTTATTAGAAAGGAACATGTATTAGAAACATTTCAACATTTTATTATTGTTATTTGATGAAAAGCAAAACAAACTAAAGAGTATAGTTTAATATTTGTTTGCAAAACTAACAAAATTTAACAACCATCCCCAGAAGATCACACCAAACTACACCTTTTCAAGATGTAATTGAGAACTTGAAAGTTGTAATTAAGAAAAGTAAGATGTAATTGAGAAATGCAACATGTAATTTAGAAGTCGCAATATGTAATTAAGAAACACAACATGTAATTAAGAAAATTGAAAATGTAATTGAGAAACCCAACATGTAAATACGTAATCGCAATATGTAATTTGAAAAATAAAAGTTGTAATTAAGAAATCGTAATATGTAAATGAATATACATTATTTATAATTGCAAATTCAATGTAAGCTTAAAGGTCATTATAAAAGATCTTATTGGACATGCATTTTAATAACTTAATAATATCAAATTTAGCATTTGTATGCACCAGTAATACAGTAATACAGTAATGGAATTGAAAGATCATTGTGTTATTTGTCAATCCACTATGAATAGAAAGTCTGTTATTAAATTTAATCCGTGCAGGCATTTATTTCACCAAATTTGAACAAAAAGCCTACTACAATGAATAGTAATGAAAGAAACAAAAAAGAGCTGAATATATTAGGAACATTAAGAAACACATCACAAATGGTATATGATATGGTATATGATATGGTATATGAATGGTATCAGATAGTTTGATTGGATGAAACAAACTTTAATCTTTTTTGTAGAAAAACGCAAGAACGTACCAAACAGAGGAAAAGAGCAATAATGAAAATACCTTCTTAAAAGGTGCAAACATACATTTGATTGCAGCTATATCAACAACAAATGTCGTCATGATGGAAACTCGCAGAGAATCATTTAAAGCAGATTCTTGTAACGAGTGGATGTTGACTTTGTATAACCAGTGGGTTACATCCGGGAATCGTTTAGAGGATTTAGTCGTCGTAACAGTCAATGCTCCATGTCACGCTCGTTTGGAAAGGATGCTCGAAAATTCACAGGCTTAGTAGTTACAATTAGGACCCTACAGTCCAATGTTAAACCCAGTGGAAGCTATCTGGTCCAAAATAAAAATAAACGTTAAAAATGTTATTCGCATTCCACCTGTATTTGGTGCTGGGATTATGGAACATCGAATGCAGTGCATTTAGAAAGAATTGTTACTGTTTAAATTTTAATGTAAATAATTATTTGTGTTTTATTTATTATTCATCTGAAATCTCAGTTAAATTTTGTAAAAACAAAAATAAAAGAAAGTTTTAATTGACACCCAATAGGATTTTTCCAGTTATCGCCTAAACTTCAAATGCCTTTTTCATGACTTTATTTTATTGATATTATATTATCATTTCCAGCCTTAAATTACAAAGTATATTAGGACTACAAAATTCAAAATACAAAGAACCTTGTACTCTTTATACTTTTCTCAATTACAACTTTTATCTTCTTAATTACATCTTACGATTTCTTATTTACAAATTTTATGTTCTAAATTACATCTTACGTTTCTCAATAACAACTTTTATCTTCTAAATTACATCTTACATTTCTTAATTAGATCTTTCATGTTCTAAATTACATCTTGCGTTTCTAAATTACAACTTTCATCTTCTCACTTACATTTTATGTTTCTTAATTACAACTTTTAAGTCCTTAATTACATCTTGAAAAGGTGTAGTAAGTGACCAAGGCCGCGGCTAAAATTGAGACTTTTTGCAAACTCAGCCCTGGCAAAATTATAAGATTTAGCAGGGGTTGATAGTCGGGGCTAGAAAAAAATTTATAGTACTTAATATATTATAATTTTATACATACATTTACTATTTACTAAATACTGGCATACATCTATATATTTTAAAACTCGCTGCTAATAAGTTATGAGTTACTTTAAAATTTAGAGAATTAAATTATAATACTAGGGAACATATAACTGAAGACTTAAAAAGATGTAAGCTGTATAAAAAAGGAAAACATGAAGATGGGTAAGAGTTATAAGGCTTTATAGCATGAAGGTACTGATAAAGTAAAAGGATGTAACTTGTTGAATAAAAATTTAGGCAAGAATGAGTTTTGATTTATTGTTATAGAGATGATAGCTTGTTTGAGCATTGATCACTAGTGTATTTGTAGAAAAAAGAAAGATATGCAACCTTACAACAATGGAAGAGTGGCTTAAGTATGGCAGATAAAGCAGGTCTAATAACATTTACAATGTACTTTTAGATTTTGTCTGAAAGTAAGAGGATTGTTATTTGTCAATATAAGAATCCTAACAATATTGCAATGATTTTTTGCAGTAAATAAATGAATTATGTTGTCTAACAAAAATTGTGGATTTTAAGTCCAGAATTTAAATCCATATGCCACTGCAAGCCTTAGGCTGTTACAGAAGAGAGATCAGATTTAAAATCAGCTGCTTGTTCTAAGCAATTAAAAAGTGAAGATTTTTTGTCAAGACAAGAGTATAAGTTGAGTCATCAGCAAATAGAACCACTTTAGATTTCATAAAGATCACTATTGTAGATAAGAAACAATACAGGAGCAAAGAACCTTGTGGTAACCCTTAAAGTTACTCGAAATAAAGAAGAATGTAGGCCTTCAAGAATAACTTTACTACTGCAATTAGAAAAAAATTTGTTTAATAACCTTAAAACCTTTATACAAAGAAAGTATTAAAAGAGTGAAGGCTAATTGTAGGATAGTTGGAGAGTACAAAATGTTTTCTAGAATTTTGAAAATTTGAAACCACTTATTTAGCACCATTTAAAAATTTAGCTAAAGTTAAAGAGAGTTCTGGAGAACACTTTTTAAGAACTATGATGAAAATCTTGTTTGGAGCACAAACTGTAGAAGTGTTTCATTGAGAATCAATTTTAGCATTGGAAGCCAGAGTGATTTCGATGTTTAACAATGGGTTTTTGTTGAATAAAAAAATATTTTTAGGGTTACCCTTGAACATATAACAAGTTCCTTATAAAATAAAATATAAATTCTTTAAAAGTGTATCATGTTGGGTCTCAAATGAAGCGAAACCATATGAAAATTTCAAAAATAATAATTATATTGTAAAAAACTTATTAAAAAAAATTGGTAAAAATGCATGGTTTTCTTTTGTAATGTAAAATATTTATTTATATATAATATATTTATCATTTACAAAATTTTCATATGATATATATATATATATATATATATATATATATATATATATATAAATATATATATATATATATATATATATATATATATATATATATATATATATATATATATATATATATATATATATACCACAAATATATATATATATATATCACAAATATATATATATACATTTATATATATATATATATATATATATATATATATATATATATATATATATATATATATATATATATATATATATATATATACCACAAACTTACATACATTTATCACAAGTACCTTACAACCAGGCTGGAAACTATCCAGACTTATTTCTTTAAATGGTTGATATTCAATTGCTTCAACAGTACTTGAACCATCGGTGATATCAAGCAACAACATTCGTGATGACACTTCTTTCCACTGAAGTTTATTTAATAAATAAAACTTGATTTGATTTTATTTTATACATATAACTATATGTGAAATAAAAGTAATACATAAATTTATTCTGTTGAGTTCATGCTCCTTATCTTACTTTGCCAAAACAAATTAATCAATTTACTATAACCATTTGATATTGTATTTATTAATATTATTAATTATGAATAATATAATTTTTTAAGTAAATAATTATTGTAATTTAAAAGCAACTTTGGTACCTTGTTTTAAAAAATAGGAAAAAAAATTTAAAATCGAGAAAATTCAATCTATCTAAAATAAATAAAATATATATTTACTTTAGCGTCAATAACTGATGCTTTGTCATTTGCTCCTTTGCTAAAGAATTCATTAATATCTTCATTACCTGTATCAACGATTTCTTGTCCTTTAGTCTTTTGTAGCTGTGAATATGCTGAGTGACCTATATCTATTGCAGAATTTACCTAAATTAAAAAAAAAAAGGCTTTTGAGCTTATATTTTTATATACTTGTGTTATTGTAAAATAAGGTAGATTTTTAAAAATTAAACACTTTTTTGTTACTTATTATTTCAAACTTTTTTATTTCAATTTTTTTAGAAATTTAAATTATTATTATTTTTTGCATGTGGATTGTGATTGTAAGTGTATGTATGTATATAAATATATATATATATATATATATATATATATATATATATATATATATATATATATATATATATATATATATATACATATATACATATATATATATATATATATATATATATATATATATATATATATATATATATATATATATATATACAAACAAAAAACATAAACAAACTGTTACAATAACATAAAATTACTGTAGAATGAGTTCAGACTTGATAAAAAATCTAACTAAAAAACAAACAAAAAAGCCATTATATTTTAATAGGCTCCTGTGTCAAATAAAGATAGCAAGAATTTCATTGAATGCTGACACTGAGATACAATTTCATTTTTTTTATTCAGCAGGCTTATCCGTGATATGATAAAAACACATAATTTTTATTAAGACAAAGGTAGTACATTTTAGTTATTAGATTAATAATTTTTTATTTTATAATACGGTATTTTAGTTAAAATAGTGATTGACTAATGCCAAAGTACACTTTTCCACTATGCCCATAATCACTGGAACTTACAGTTGCTTGATAAACAATATTATTGGACAAACACTTATTATTCAATGAACAAAATGCTTTATCTAGGCAGTTACATTGCTTTTTATTTGATTGTCATTGTGGAAAACTTTGCAATTATGTGAATTTATGATGGACTTTAGGTTGGGCATTGACATCTAGCTAATCTTAAAAGAATTTCAATTGAATATCTTATGTTGCTTGTGTGGCTGGCTACATAATATTTCCTGTTTTTGTTTTGACATTTATGTTGTATGGCGAGTTATACCAAATTATATTATGTTTGGAGGGTGGTTATAGTTAGATCGTTTATAATGTTCTAACTATAACCACCCTCTATATACTTAGTTGATCATCTGGTTTACAAGATGATTGGAATGTATCATTATTTAGATTTAACGTAATATTGAGGTAATTAATAATTTTTGGTGATTACTAGATTTTTACTTATAAAAATTTTATATGCTCTTTGATCTAATTCATTTGCTGACTATTTTTGTTTTTAAATATGAATTAGCAGTAATTTTATCAAAAAGTAACTTTGTCAAAAATCAATTGTGAACTTAAAAATAATTATTTCAAATATTCTTGCAGCCTAGAATAATAAAAGCATAAGCTTATAATTTAGAATAGACCAACTTGAATTAAAGTCAATATTTGTTTTTTTTTATTTAAGTTTAAATCAATATGTTTATTGACAGTATTGAATTGAAAGTACATTAATAAACTATGCTTTTTGATAAGCAATTTAAATTTACAGTCTCTTAGATTGTTATATTTTTGTTTATTAATTTTATTATTATTTAAATTTTTGATACTCACAATTCTTAACAACTTTTATTTGTCAACAGCAACAACATTTACCCCTTAACAGCAAAAATTTAAACCAAAACAATTACTTTTAAATAGTGATAAGAATTTGCCAGAAGTTTTTAATTATGGAAAATTTCTAGAAATTTTCAAAAAAAAGATAAGCTATTTTAAAAAGTAGTGGGTAAAATTTTATTTCCTATTTAGGTTATTTTAATGAACAATTTTATGGCAAAATATTGTGAAGATTAAACATTTTAGAAAAAACTCTGTAAAATTTTTTTTTTTTTTTTGCAATTTTGTTGCATTTTTGTTGCATTTTTTTATTGTAAATATAGGTTGAAACTATCATGATTTTTTTTCAAAATTTTCAAAAAATTGTCTCACCCTGTTAATTGCTTTGCGTAATAAAGTTCAGCCAAATTTAACATAATTTGCGCCCCCCCCCATTTCTAAAAGGGGAGGGGGATTTGTAAATATCTATTAAATAAGTTACAAGTTACACAAGTTACAAAAAACCATAAAATTGTCATTAAAAAGACTTGTTGAATATTTACAGAATTTTACAATTTTTTCTTGATTCAACGACGCTATTGGTTAATGGAAGGCAAACCGTAAACTAACATTTCTTTCTAGCAAAGTTGATGCTGTTTTAACACACAACTTTTATAAAAAAAAAATTATATGTAATCTTTACACATGAAACTAAAAAAGACATCATTATAAGCATGTGTATATACTTCCTATTTGAGATTTTATTGCTTTAAAACACCATAAAAAAAGTAACATTTTTTTAATCTATATAATATTGTCCTTTGTAAAACTCATTTGTGAGTCTGCTAGATCTTTTCAAATATTAAAAAAGTTTAACAAAGTTGCTAAACAAACCAATAAAGTTTTTGGACAGGAACAGGAACATATCTTATAAATAAATTATAAAGAAGTGTTTATGCAACCTAAATTAGGTCAAAAACTGTCTTGATATATTTGCAAACTTTAATTTTTAATTTTATACATATATAGCCCCTATAACTTAAACTTTAAAAAGATTTATATATATATATATATATATATATATATATATATATATATATATATATATATATATATATATATATATATATATATATATATATATATATATATATATATATATCAACCCTCAGAATTAGAATTGAAATTCAGAAAGCCGACCTAACTGCTGACCTAAAGTGTTTGAGGTCAGCAAATAATCCTTGACCTCATATCTATGTTTTATGGTGAAACCTTTGTTTTACATTTATTCTGCCGACCAGATGCCAACCTCACACAGATTAAGGTCAGCAAATTATTGCCGACCTTATTTTTCCTAATTCCGGGGGTTGAAATATATATATAAACTTTCTTAAAGGTTAAGTTATAGGGACTAAAAGCCAAATATGTCTTTATCATTCTAGACATTGAATGATTTTAATAAATTTTGTGTAAACATTTGGTTAATTACCTGCAATGCAAATAATCCATTTAATGTATGTGTTCCTTTATTTAAAGAAGATGGAAGAACTCCCTCTGCAACTTCTCTCAAGTCAGCCATTAGCCATTGCTCATAAAGAATGCTGAACAGCTCATGTTTCAGTGGCAATTTCTAAATTGCATGCATTTTTACTATTACTCATTGGCACACATTTAAGTAATTAAATTGTTAAAGAGGTTTAAGAGCCTCAACAGATAAAAATAAAAAATATATATCAGTCTTCTTTGTTTAACAAGCGCTTTCGCGCTCTTGCAATATTGCGCTCGCCCACACACCCGCTAATACTACGGTTGACACTTTTTTAAACGCTCTCCAAAAAATTTCAAGCGTGTTTTTAAATTGCAACAAATCTTTTTTCTTAATGAAATTCTCATTAAAAATACAAAAAACAAATTTTTTTTTAAATTGCGCACGCCAGACAAATAATTACTGTCTGGCCAGTGCTTTTTCGTTGCGCTGGTAGTAAATTTTAAATGGAGAAGACTGATATATATATATATATATATATATATATATACATATATATATATATATATATATATATATATATATATATATATATATATATATATATATATATATATATATATATATATATATATTTAGATAAAAATTTTTTTGTTATTCTCATTAACTATGAAACTAGCTGAGATCAGACCCGTAAAAATACGAATCTTTGTAAGTCTATTCCAAACCGAACTTTTCTATACTTTTCCATTAAATATCCTAGCTTTCCGAATCCATAAAATACGGGTCTTTACCAAACCTACCATTTCTATACATATCTATTCCACACCGATTATTTATATACCTATTCCTTATTTACTTCAATATTTTTTAGTAAAACAATTTATTCTGAAAAAAACTTTAAGAGCAAAAAACTTAACATGCGCACCTTTTCCGCATACATAGAGCTTATGAGAGACTTATAATTAGGTTTGTTTTTCTGCTAAATCCATTTCATTAATAGCTCAGTGGCTAAGTACACTGCCATCAGTTTTGTTTTGGGGGATTTAAGACCTCCCCTCAGCATAATAAATTTTGAAATTTTTTCAATTTTGCTTATATATTTATAGCAAAAAAATAATAATATAGCAAAAAAGATTTCCAAAATTTAAAATAAATTTTTAAATTTTCTCATTTTATAGATATAAAATAAGCGATTATTCCATATAATGCCTGCCAACTCAACATATGCTAAAGATGTTTACACTTACAGATGTTTGTGCGTAATGCTATACAAATGGGACCAAGAAGATCTTAGACCACTAAAACATAGTCATAAAAAAAAAATTCATTCTTATGATTATGATTAAAAACTAAAGAATGATATTAAACGCTAATCTAAAAGTTAAGCCAAAAAATTTTGCGCATTGATGTCAGTTTGTGGCAAAATTAACCTTTATGCGTCAAGTTTCCTTTTGCATTTATCTTACATTTTTAAATTAATTTTAATTATGTTGCACACAATGCACAAAAATACATGAGCGCAACAAAGTTTAAAAAAAAATTAGCTTATAATAAAATTAAAAAATGATTTATATGTTTTTTTGCACATGCCAATGCACTATACTTAAAATTTTTAAGCGCACTGAACTGCAATTACTTTTAAATTTTTTCAAATAGTGACTTTTGTTAAGAGCTTTTAAATTTTGCATCAAATTATCTCATTTCAACATATTCGTTGTATCATCCATACTGCAGCCGTTTTTCAAAACGCCTTAATGTAAAAAAATCAATTTTGACTTTTTTACAAAATAAGCTAACTACTAATAATTTTTTTTTAATTGCGTTTTTCTCAAAATAGGTAATAAGATGTTTTGAAATATGGCTGCAGCATACATTTATAGTAAAAAAATAAATGTAGCATATAAAACTTTTAATTGTTAAAAGAAAATTTTAAATTTTTTTCTAGCAACGAGCTTTTTTTTTTTGCCTCCACACCAGCACCTTCTGGAGTAGCGGGACTGACTTATTAAGTTTCAGACAATTTTTTTCAGACCATCCGTAGCTTATTAGGACTAATTACCTGAGCACATTAATAACATAAGTATCTCAATCTCGAAGAAGCTCAGCGCGCAATCAACTCGGCCACACTGGCACGTTGTTAAGCAAAAAAATTTTAAACTATATAATGATTTTTTTAACGGGAATAAATGTTATAGATCAAAATTAAGGAGAGCTTGACGCAATGCAATTTTCTAGTGAAAATTAAACTTTAAAACTTGATATGATGTTTGTAGTTCAAGACTTGTGCAGCCTCTTGTTTTTACTTTATAAATACACCAGAGCTTTATAACATGGGTATACTGGTATAAAACATCAACTCTAAAATGCCTGTTTAGAGAAATCAATTGTTTAGACTTTCTTCCAATTTTAAACTTTTAAAAATTTTTGTTGCATAACATAAATTCAGCAGGATACCAGAATGTAAAATATCCAGCATTTTAGGCCAAATATTGTCTTTGGTATGCCTCTACTTGTAAATGCAATGAAAGGTTTTTTAAGAAAAAGTGGCCCTCTTGGACTGTTGAAGGTAAATATTTGAAAACAACCATATCAAAAAGTGTCAGCAAAAAACCTCTGGTTGAGATGGTTCATGGCGAACTTTATAAAAACTTGCTCTATTTGGCATGGAATGAACTAAACTAAATTTGACATTAATTATTGTCTTGAACAACTCTTTAGACAACTTTTTTTTTTCTAACAAATTAAGTCTTTACTAATTTTAACTTTGCTTCTTATTCCCAAGAAAGCATATGCAATATAAGAAAAGAAAAAGAAAAAAAAAAGTTTAAATTGATATCCAATATGGCATTATGATAGGGAATAGTAAAAATACATAACAAGCAACAGGCATTGAACTTTACTCTAAAGCTAACAAGTAACCCTAAATTATAGCTAACTAACTAAGACAAATAGCTTGGCATAATTGTTAAAGAGACTGGTTATTGTTAATTAAAAAAACCTAAAATGGTTACTAATGGTTATCTAAAATTCTAAAAACAATTTTTTATAAGTCAAATTGGACCAAAAAAAAAGAGTGCCCAACAATTTAATTGAAATAAAACTGTTTTATGTTTATACAATTACATGCTTCAATCAACTCTTTAACCAACCAGGCTTAGCACACATTTGCAGTTGTTTTTTTTCACTCTACACAACTAATTTTAATATTTTATTCTCGTTTAATTATTGTTCTTTGTTGCCAGTCTTTTAACACAACTAAATAGTTACAAAGATAAATAAAAGGAACTTAAGTGAAAAGTTGTGTAATTAGAAGGGAGAAAGTATATAAAAGCTGCATGAAGATATGTATCGCAAAGATACTCCACTGTGGATACTGATATCCAATACTGTTAATGTTGGTGGAGTAGTTTGTTGTCTGGTATGATTTATGCAAAGAAGCTCTGTTCCAATGATGATAAATATGCATGTAACTTAGGGTGGCCCTTTAAAAATTTTAAAAAAACATCAACTCTTTCCCTTTTAAAACACGAATGTGGGTCTCAAAAAAAAATTAAATTTCAACAAAAAAAAATCATTTAAAAAAAGAGTGAAAAAAATAATTTTATTTTATGTTAAAAAATATTTTTAATAATAAAACAATAAAACTTTAAATAATAAACTCTATTTAAAATGATTATTATTTTTGAAATTTTTATGTAACTTTGTTTTTTTTAAGACTCAGGTTGACATAAAACAACTTTTTTTTCTTTTACTAATATTAAGGACACAATGATGCTTATTTATTATCATTTTTATCCTTGATTTCAGCTGGACATGTTTGGTGGTAGAGGCAGTATTCACATTTTTTTTTAGAACACATCATTTTTTATGTATCTTTTATTTAAGAAAACTGGCCCTTTTACTGTTGCTCAAGCCTTTAGTTTAATTTAACTGTTAATATGCTTTATAAAAAATATGAAAGATAGACCAATATATAATTCTTGGACTATATCAAGTTTAGTGAGATGTGTCTTGGCAACTGGTGCATATAATGCGCCAGCAAATCCATGCGGCTTTTTACAAGACTAATATAAACCATTTTCAGCAATTCTTTTAATAATCTGAAACTATCGTGATTCAAATTCACATGATAGTTTTCTAACAAGTGAATTGAAAAGTTGAGGATTAAATCCATCTCTTTGTGGAATATTTCTAATTATGGGCCTCCAAAATTAGATTACTTTTAACTTGTTGATGTCTTTACAGTAGTTTTTGAACCATGCTTGAGTTTTGAAGCTTCAGTTCATTTTTATTAATTCAATCATTAAATAGTGGCATTGAACTGTGTTACATGCTTTTAACAAGTCAATTAGAAAGACTCCACCCTATTTGCCTTCATCTATGCATTTATACCAATAATCAGTGTCTAAAAGTAATGCAGTCTCACAACTTGAGTTTTATTGAAATCCAATTTGTTCATGAGGTATATTGACATTTTCATCATTAAATTCATTTAACTGATTTATTTGAAAACTCTAGCGAATACAGGTTATACAGAAATCAGTCTGTAGTTCATTGGATGTTCACATCAGTACATTGGATGTTCATATCAGTTCATTGGATCTTCTTTGCTTACTTTACCTTTCCAGACTGCAGTATCATATTTTTTCCAGACTGTTTTTTTTTTCTAACTAGAAGGAAATTTACTATTTGACAGTGAGCTCTTGAGATACTAGTGAGGAGCATTCTCTTCAGCTAAGCTTTTTAACACAAACCCAGAAATTTCATCCTATCCTGCAGCACCATTATTTCTTATATTTTTAAGGATTTTAAAAGTAATGTAGTTTTTTAATGGTTTGAAGCTATCATTTTTGTCACATTAAAGGTGATTTATCATTTGATTTCAAAATTATGCATTGGATAGTTTTTTAAGGAGCTACTTTATCTAAAATCTGAGTGAATACCTTTCCCCAGTTTTCAATAATTTATCTAGGTCTTTAACATCATTTTCACCTACTGGAGAGTGTTAAATGATCTTGAGTTTTTTATAAGAAAATTTTTGAAACTTGGTGCTATTTTATTATTTTTCTTTAAAAAAAAAAAGGGAGAGGTATTTCTCAAAAATATTTGGAAGAGCAACCCTAATATAATTGCTTATATATCAAAATGTAAAAATTTAAACAGCACACAATAATGTACTCTATTAATGGAAAATTAGATACTAAGTCAATAAATATTGCTGTGTTTTTGTAGCTGTTTTTTGTAGGTTTGAAAGCATAAGAGTAAAAAAAGTTAAAAACTATTCAATTCTAATACAAAATAATATCAATTTAATACCTTGTGCTCTTCTTGAACCCATTCAATACATGCTTCAATCCAAATTTTCTGCACTCTGATACTTTTATTAAGGAGAAATTCGTAACAAGATGATGTATAACTCTCCATTGTATGATTAACTTTTGTAAAGTTAAGTACAAAAACCAAAATAACATATATGTGGTAATTTTTCAAAATATTTTTTTTTAACTGTGAAATATATTTATCAAAAAAAAGTTGCTGAAAATTTGGCAAATAAGACAATTCAGATATTGAAATCTTTAAAAAACATTGCTTTTAAAGTCTTTCATTTTTAAAGTTAAACTCCTGACTTCAAGACAAATAGTATATCTATGAAAGTTTGAATACATACATACATGCACACTTACATACACACATACATACATACACACATACATACATACATACATACATACATACATACATACATACATACATACATACATACATACATACATACATACATACATACATACATACATACATACATACATACATACATACATACATACATACATACATAACTATCAGAGCACACATAGATTGGCAGTCTGACATCATGCATATGTAGATACAACCTGGGTTGAAAATAAAAAATGTATGCAAAGAAAAAAAGAAATATTAAAAACTTGTTCATATTTTTAAAATAAGATTAAATTAGGAATTAAAAAGCAGTATTAATTCATATTTACATCTTCAAATCAATCAATACATACTTCACTTAATTTTTTTCACTCTGATATTTTTATTAAGGAGAAGTTCATAACAAGATGCTGTATAGCTATATGATTAATACCTGCTCCTGTTCCCAACGCAAAGACTAAGACCTGCTCCTGTTCCTAATGCCGCAGCTAATGCAGCATATTATACTAAACTTAAATTCATTGACAGGTTTAAAGTTTCATTGAATATTCTTTTAACATTTAAAAGTTCATGTAAAATTTCTGCCCTGCCCAAAATAAGGGGATTGTAAATGTCACTTCGTCATAGTTTTTGAAGACTAAATGATTATTAAATAAAATATTTATTTAATAACTGCTGTTAAATTGGGGGTGGTAGTGTAAACTTTTTAGGGTATTTTTGTTCCCAGACTCCAATAACCAGAATTTTTAGCAAAACATTTAACCTTTTTTAGCAAAACATTCAACATAGTATGAACATACTTAAGTTTGGAGCTTGCACAATGCCTGAAAGTGTTATATAAGAAACATAAAAAAATTCTGGATAAGACCTTGACATGAACTTATGTTTGGATTTCAATGAAACTCAAGTTGTGAGACTGCATTACTTTCAGGCACTGATTATTAGAGTAAATGCATAGATGAAGGCAGAATTTACATATTAAAAAAATCATTAAGGAAAATTGTTTTTTCATTCCTATTTTAATTTTTTTTTCTTTAATATATATATAAAAGGCTGTAACACACACATTTTATTATTACTATTATTTTTTTTATTGTCATTTTGTATACTGTATCATAAAAAAAAGTTATAACCTCTTTAACTTTGAAAAAATTCGAAAAAATAGCAAAGTAAAGTTTACTGCAATACTTTTTATTCATCAGCAAGTCTTCACAGGTTAGTTTTCTGATTACCTTTTGTTGTTTACAATAAATGGGCAAAAAGTATAAGCTTAATACATTTTTTATTATTTTTCTAAGACACCCAATTTTCAACTAATTTGAGACTTGTAAATTTTTCTACCATATTCTATAAATCAAAAATTAACAGTAAATAGAACCATTAGGCACAGCTATATAAAAATGCAAATATTTTTAATGTGATATGGTCAAACAAAAATAACAGGGAATTTTATAATCCTATTTTTCAATTATCAGGACTGAAAGAATTCTCGAATACTTATAAATATAGTTTTCCAACCTGCCAGCTGACTCATGTAAGAAGTGCAACCCATATTAGGACATAACTTAAGGAGAGAAAGCTGTGGTTGGTTGCTCTCCCTCTAATCTGTTTTTATAGTGGACAAAAAAGGCACAGTAGCTATTTAGAGTCCTGGATCATTTTTTAAATGACACTTTAAAAATAATTTTAGGCAAGCCTAAATTTGTTTATTTAAATTTTATATTTTGTTGATAAGGCTGCTAATCAGGGGTGATTCTATGAGGGGTGTATATATAGTCTATTAGTCAAGCACTTGACACATTACAGTCAAGAGATTTTTAGTTTGAGGATCCTTTTTTTTAGAAAGCAGTCAGCACTTAGTAGGGATTCCCCCCCCCCCTTATTTTATTCCTAGAACTGCCCCTGTTGCTAATATTTCAATGCATAAGTAGGACAGTGAGCTCACACATTACTGGTAGCATGAAGTAAAACAAGATGAATCAAATCATTGTAATATTGATTTAATGTTTTATTTAAATAAATAATATTTATTTAAAAATACAATGATTTGATATATCTTTTTGCAAATGTGTGTGTGTTTGAGTGTGTGTGTGTGTGTGTGTGTGTGTGTGTGTGTGTTTGTATTTGATAAAAAATATTGTTACCATAATGGTATCAAAACTAAAAACACAACAGTTTTAAAATTTAAAATGTATTAACAATAAATATTTAGCAGCAGTCGAGATACAAGATGTCTTTCTCCTTAATAATTTATTAAAACATTATAAACATCATAAATACTATGAAAAAAATAATTAAAAAAAATAATAATCATTTAGTCAAAATAGATTTATAATAAAAAAAATTAATTTAAAAAAACAAAAGATTTAAATTGCTGCCATGCATTTTTTATTAAATCAATTTGTTATTTTATAGAATATATCAAAAGTTGTTAAGTCAGATAACAAACTCTAATTTAAACTCTTTAAGTGAATCTAAAGTAATTAAAACAAACTACTTTCATTAAACATTTTTATATTTTATTATTTGAAAAAAAATCCTAAAAATTATTTCAACTACGGATTTCTCCAACTCAGATTACTCTGGATATGTAAACTGGGTATATATTTAAAAAGTTAACTTTTAAAAAATATTTTTGATTGCTCTCAACTTAAATAAAAGTAAACTTTAAACAAACTAATATGTTGCTTAATCTATATAAAGCATTTCATTTTTTTGTTACTTGCTTTTCTGGTTTGCTTTTGACTTTACTTCCTTGAAAAACATTTGAAGCAGCCATCAGATTCTCAATATATTGACCAAGAATTTGATTTTCTGATTTCAGTTTTGTATTCTCATCTTTCACTGCATCAACTCGTTGTGAAAGATCATCAAGTGTATTTTGCAATTGAAATACTTGTTGAATTAATCTAGACTTTTCTTCTAAGTCATCCGAATCTAATGAACTTGAAGTTTGGATAGGTTTTTGATTTTTATGAGTACTAGTGAATTTTTTAGTATTTTCATCATCTGATGACAGTGAAATGCTTTCCATTTTATTTCTTTTATTTTTTTATCTTCATTAAGAAAAAAAAATGAATCATAAGATAACATGTTATCTTATTTATTATTATGTTATCTTATATTTTATATAGTTTACTGTTACTGTACAGTAACAGTAAACTATATAAAATAATAATACGTATAATACAAAAGTAACAATAATTTAAACAGCAATTGGAAAAAGTAATATTTATAAATTTTTTACATTTAAAAATCCAATACTAATATAATTTTTAAGAATTTAAAAAAAACTTCATGTAAAAATAAAATTTAATAAAAGTTTTTTATTATTTACTTTTTATAACTATTTTTATTTTAACTTCTTTTTATTATTATAAAAGTATATATGTATGTATATATGTATGTATATATGTATTAATATATATATATATATATATATATATATATATATATATATATATATATATATATATATATATATATATATATATATATATATTAAGCATATTATTAATATGCTTAATATATATATATATATATATATATATATATATATATATATATATATATATATATATATATATATATATATATATATATATATATATCTGTGTGTGATTACTTCTACTGGAGAAAATATTATTATTATTATTTATTTGCCTCGCTTTAGTCCCGCTAATCTCCGAGTTTCAAAGTACGGAGTCCAAGATATCCGACCACTGGTATTTTAGTCCGACAAATGATATTTTAGTCCGAGTTTTTGACTAAATCTTTTTCATAACTTTCACGCCTCCTTCCTTAGCGATGTTATAAAACTTGCCTAGAGGTGGCGTTAAATCACAAACTTAACGAGGGAGAGAAGGATCGTAAGGTTTTTTCTTTTGCTTCTTAAAAAAAATAAAAACAAAGCGCTTTCAACTAATTGGTAGCGATGCTCTGAAAAATAATAAGCTTTATCTTCAGACTGTATCTTTTTGTATCAATTCCTTGTAATAATAAAAAAACGTTTGTTTTCCTGAAAGTTACTGTGAAAAAAATGATCAAGATTAGAAATATTTTATTTTATTTTATTTGGGTGCCCAAAGAAGCTCATACAGTCTTATCACAGAGCATCGCGAATTAGGTTTTAATTGGAAGCTTACGCCTCCTTCCAAACCGATGTCGCATAACTTTCCCAAAGGTGGGGTTTGAGCCAGGGATCCTATGTTTCTGAGGCAAGTGCGCTACCACTGCGCCACGGCCGCTATAATAATATAAGCTGCACAAGAAAGAAAAATTCATAGAGCGAGGCTTTTTCTTTCTTGTGCAGGTAAAAGCGAAGGTAGAGCGAGGCTCGACTTTAAACCAAAGAGAAGAAATATAAGCTTCGATTCTTGCCTGAATCCAGGGGATTATAACAGAGTCGCAATTATTAACTGAGAGACGAAAGACATAAGGCCAAGGATTATTACGAAAATAATCACAAATCCTATTCAGTATAAAAACATATCTTAATTAATTGCGCAACTTTTTTTTTTATTAACGAAATTTTATTAACGAAATTATTTTATTAATAAATTTTTTTTTAATTTTTTAAAACGGAAAGTCTTTTTTGTCAAGCTGTGTTGATATTGGCTGGATCAAAAATTAAACTACAAGTCTTAAAGAATATGTTTGAAAGTATAACGCCATGGTTTCTACTCATATTAGAAAATAAGCATCATTAGATTGCACAAAAAAAAAGAATTTAGCTGTTTTACAAAATATAGCATATACTACCTTTATATTAAATTTTACTTATATATTTTCTATATTTCTATATATTTTAGAGACCCTTTGCAATTTGTAGGTAATGCACTTTCTAACTCTTATAAGTTATAAAATAACAAACATTCTTCATTATTTATGTAAAAATGCCATCTTTTATATAAATGCTCTAATGCATTAAAAACACGACTAATTTCACCATTATTTTCTAAAGTGTTTTTGATTCGATAATAAAATATGTAATATATGATTTTGAGTTTTTTAAACTGTTTTTCTAAAGGATCAGTGTTAAATAATCCAAGCAAAACTTGTTTATAATTTAAAGGCAAAAGCAACTTTGATAATTTGATCCACTAGATCATTGTAAATATGATAGACTTTTCTCCTTTTAATTGGTTTTGGGAACACACCTTTATATAGAATTTTGATACAGATTGCTTACAATTTTTGATTAGTAATCAATCTGTCTTAAATTTTTTGATATTGGCCTAATTTACCTTGTTAAAATCAAAAATTATAAATACAACATGACTACCTGCTCCTTTTATGGCAGATAAAAGTTAGTTTGTTTAATAAGTAAACTTGAATCAATTTTATGTATTTTACATAAAAAGCTGGATCCACCAAAGTAAACACTATAAAACCTAAATCAGTATTTCCAAGATTGTTAGATGCTTTATGTATGGTTATCATGAGAGTGTATGTCATTGCTATGTTACAGTACCCCCATGGTACTGTAGTATAGTTTAGTTAAAAGTCATCATCTAATAGAAGAATACAACTTTAAGTGTAATGTCTGATAAATTTAAAAAATCCGTTTATAGATATATATCCTCATCAATAGGTTTTACTTTAAAAGTGTAACATTGTTAATGCTGTTATGCTAGGAAGTTTTAAGCCTTTCTGAGATGATTAAAGTGTAACACGTAACATTGCAAAGTACTGAAATATTTCTTTCAATAGAATACCTATTGGTAACAAATGCACCACTCATTGAATAAAGTTTGTCTTGCCCAGAATTTTTTTAACTATTTATGCATTTTTTGCCACTAAATTCAAAAATCACATTTATGTATTCTCCGTTGTTTCTTATGACTTGCTATCAACGTTCAACAAGTTTTTCGATTCCGCTTTGATAGAAATCAACCTGCATTGATAACAAAAATTTGTCTAACCACTCTCTTAATTTGACATTATTATATTATTAAATAAAACACTAACGAAAAGCGTTTAAAAGAAATCAAAAAAAATGGAAATCCGATGGCGCTAAATTTGAAGAGTATGGAGGATGTGACAGCGCTTATCAACCAAGCGTTTGAATTGCCTCCTTAGTCATAATGGCAATGTGGAGACGGGTATTGTCGTTATGCAGAAGTACGCCATATTGCCTGTCAGGTCGTTTTTGCTGAATAGCGTTGTTTAATCGTTGCATCTGTTGAACATAAAACTCCGCATTAACTGTTTGGTTGCAATCAAGCAAATCCAAGTGGATATTGTCTTCCCAGTTCCACCATACATACAACATTGATCTAGCGTGGATGAAGATCTTGCTTTGCTCGCGGGGTTGCTTGATTTTTCACGCTTAATTATACTTTGCGCTGCTTCATGTTGGCATAAAGACACTATTTTTCGTTACCAGTGACAATTCGATAAAGAAATCGTTACTTATGCCCATGAGTTTAGAGATGAAAAGCAAGCAAACTGACAACAATGGTGGATTGTTATTTTTTATTTATTTTTGCTCAATACGTGTAGCACTCAAGCACCGAGTTTTTGAACCTTTTCCAGAGTGATGATGTTCTGCTACTGTTGATTTATTGGATCCTATACGCTTTGCCAATTCTTTGGTTGTTTGACGCGTGTCTTTGATCAGAAGTTGATTCAAACGCTCTTCATCAAACTCAATTGGCTTGTTGAGCTTTCTTGTGTACATTTGCTCAAATAGGAATAAATATATTGTGACTTTTTAATATAAATATAAAGAACTATTATTACTATAGTACATACATTGACTTACTGATCTTATAGCCTGCTGCAAAAAGGGAGTGCTGCCACATCGATTACCTTATAGCCTTCTGCTACAAAAGAGTATTGCTACATTGACTATCTTATAGCTTGTTACTACAAAGAAGTACTGCTACATCGACTAAGGGTTTGGCATGGGGCAGCAATCTTTTTTTTTATTATTTCAATTAAAGTTCTTAATATTCAAAAACCCTCTACTGACGAGAGCGAAACAAGCAAAAAAATAAAATGATCTTAGACCGCTTAACTGTAGCTTTAACTACAATTGTGTTAGTTA
The DNA here is from genome assembly GCF_038396675.1 of Hydra vulgaris. Lineage (NCBI taxonomy): Eukaryota > Metazoa > Cnidaria > Hydrozoa > Anthoathecata > Hydridae > Hydra > Hydra vulgaris. The sequence continues at coordinate 39,994,223 of NC_088922.1, forward strand.
AGAATTTTTGTATTTTTTACATAGGTTTACCTATAGTTCTTCATTGCCTTGTAGAACAATAATTTTTTGATTTAATTTACACAGTCTGTGTCAAAAATCTAAAAAAAAGTAAAAAATTTAATTCCTGCCGGAACCGGAATGACACAAAAAATCTTAAATTCCGGCTAGTAATGAATTTGTCTTCTTATTATATAACTAAATTTGTCTTCTTATTGCCCCGGTCATGTAATTATTTTTATAAGTTCCGACAAAAAATTACAACCCCCTCATTTCGAGGGGGTTGTAATTTTTATATGGTCATAATTTTTGAACGCTGAGAGATAATACTATGAAACTTAAAAATTATCGATAAATATAAGTCTAGTTGAGAATAATACAAAAAATATTTCATCAACTTGTTGCTCTCACGTTTGTTCCCAGCCTCCAATCATCGCAATTTTTTGCAAACCCTCGTTATTTGACATAAGTATAAACATGTAAATGTTTGGAGTTAGCTCCATGTCTGGAAGTTAGCTATCTCAAAGATCAAAAAATGCTGGATCCGCCGCTGAAAAGATATTTTTTTTTAAATTTTCATAAACGTTTCCAACTTATTGATCACAAATATCAAGCAAAATGCACTAGAAATTCAACATTTTGAAAATATTTTTTGAGACAATTTAAATACTCAGTTTTTAACAAAAGACCACAATTGTTGAGTTAATTTTTCATGGAATAAAATAAAAATGATAAACTCGACATTGATATTAAACAATTTCTTATTTTTAGAACTTTTACATACACTTAAATTATTTCATATTATCTGTAAATTTTTAATATTAGATTTATATTTTATCAATTATATTTATAAAATATATATTTTTATATTATTTATATATATACCATTGTATAGACTTCAACTTATTCCAGCCATACTTCACCTTAAAATAATTTATAAATATTATATTGATAATAACAAAAAAAAAATCCAAACCAAATTAATCTCATCTTTGCTTCTTGATTTCTTTCTAACCTCTTTTATTTGTGTCTAGCCTCTTTGATTTGTGTCTAGCCTCTTTTAGATAATTTAGAACATGCTATTTTCTCTGACATGGTATCTGGGTTTTCAACTTTTAAAAACTCTGGAGAGAATTTTTAAACATTTGTTCTGACCCCACTAACTACGGTCTTCTCAATTTATTGCTATTACAGCAAGGTCTTTGAATTATTAGTTAAACAAACTTTAATATATCATCTTGAGTCTAACAGTTCACTCTCTGAGAAACAATGCAATTTTATTCCTTTTGTCCTTCTACTGTTTTGTAAACTTTTACAACAGAAAGGTTTTATGGTACCTTAGATAAAAGCAGAGAGGAATGGTCTAGTCCTCTTGACTTATTAAAAAAGTTTTATAAAGTTTACCAAGCTGGTTCATAAGATTTTTTCATCTGGTGTGAAACTGAGTGTATGAGTAAAGCTGAATGGGAAGAATTTGCGCTCAATGCTCAAAACACTTCATGCTATGCTTAAGTTCCCTCTCGGTGAGGGAAGTACCTCACCGAGAGGGAACTTGACACTTTTTTTTTTGATCAGACGATGCATGTAGTGTAAAACGAATACGCAGTATTAACAGAAGAACTGATACTTTATTAAAATTTTGAACACTAAGCACTACAAAGTATTAAATCATTTATAAACATTGAAAAATAAAAAATAGTTGTTGAATGAGTTTAAATTAAATAAAATATCAACTATTTTAATTTCTATTTAAAATTTTAGCTTCGGAAAGAAACTACTAGTATTCCGACATTGTGCAAGTTTTTGTTAAGTTTTACAATTTTTTTTTTTTTTGGGTAATATGTTAGTAATTTCTGAAATATATATATTACAAGTAAAAGATTACAAACAAATAGTAATACCAAAATGCCACCTTAATTCTGCGTTTCTGGTATAAGTTGTTCAAGCGGAATAATACTAACCTTTAGATTATATGTGTGAGCGAAAAATATGATTGTGTTTCCTTGACACGTGCTTTTCAAGATTTCTTCAAGAAATTATGGAACCTTAAAAGATTAAAAGACCTTAGACAGAGTATACGAGTGCAGCTCATGTACTCTGTTTCACACCAGATGAATAAAATCTTTTGACGTTGTAATCTCCCTGATTACAACGTCAAAAGATCTTTTTTTACCCGTGCTTATTATTGTTTTATAAAATTGTCAATTACATAATTGACATTAACAAGTGAAAAATTACGAGGGAATACATAAAAATATAATTAAAATTATGTGATAGATTAGTTGCATGTTATACTTAATAGAAGTGTTTGTAAAAGTAATAATAAAACAAAAGGAAACAAATTCAAAGAATGATTAATAATCATAGGAGTCCCAGTATCAAACCAATGTCACTCAGGTAACGGAGGAGACTCAGGCGACAGTCAGGCGTTGGAGGGAACCAGGAGTCCTAGTTCAAAACTAATGTCACTCAGGCGACGGAGCGGGACTTAAAATGTTTCAATTCAGACTAGGAAAATTTTAAGTACCCCTCCATCGCCTGAGTGACATTGGTTTGGTACTGGGACTCCTGCCTCATTATTCATTATTCGTGACTCGTGATTGGTAATTGAGCGATATTATATTAACAATATAATAATCAATGGAATTAATAGAATGGCCCAATAAATCAGGATATAACATCGGGCTATTCTCCCGGATAATAAATCTCTTACGCAAATTAGGACGACGAATTACCGGTTATCGACATTACATGAGTGAAAATACTGAACTGAAATTTTTAAATTTGTACAAATAATCAAAACCACAGTTATTTTTTTTATTATTTGCCCGTTTCTTGAGTTAAGTTTTCTTAGCAAATTAAAACTTTCTGAAAAAAATTTTAATTTTAAAGTTATGTTTGATAGTTGAAAAAGATCTATTGCTATTTAAAGTATTTGTTTAATTTTTTTTGGTTATGTAATAGGTCTTTTAACTTCAACTATAAATATTAGGAGAAATTTTGCATAATAACAAAAGAAGTTTATGAGTCACTTGTATTTTATTAGTAATTCTATAAAAGAAGTTCTGAATTATTTTAACTTTATTTGGAAATTTAAATTATTTAAGGTATTTGAAAACATAAATTATTTTGTGCTTTAAGTATTTGAAACATAACAAGAAAATTATCTAAAATTTTATTTCTAGGTTTTCACTTTTATAATATTTATAATTCATCATAAGTATTACTTTAATATTAATAATTTAATACTTTTATTTACTTTTTTATTTAATAGTTAATACTTTTATAAATAATATTAAAGTTAAAAAGTTTCAAATGGTATTAAAGATAAGACTAATATACAAATAAAATGAATCTGTTAAAGTAAATTTTTTATGTTATATCACTGATATACTATATCAGTGATATATCATATAGCATAATAAATTGTGACTTAAATAAATTCTTTTCATTTTTATTTTTAAGAGAATTTATTAAATTTATTTTTATGTATGCGCAACACATGTTTATCTTTCCTAATGTCTAAAAATAGTATATATCACACCTTATTTTAAATAAGCATTAACTCAGAACAAGGTGAAATTATCAGTAACATTGATACAAAAATATTCTGATATGTTAATTTGATAATTATACATTATTCTTGTTACATTTAATAATAAATAATCTGCATAATAATATGTAAGAAATTCAAGCATACAATTATTTTAAGTAATTAATACCTTATTTTTTTTAATACAAATTTTAAACTAAAGCCAGAGTGATTGTTAATTGATGGAATCAGGTAAAATGGATTAGCTGTTATTTTCCTTCAAACATGTGCATTAAGCATTTAGAAAATTTCTGAATGTTTTGTTCACTTTTCAAAGTTATGATTTATGTATCTAGAGTAAACCATTTTTGAATTGCATCATTTTTTAGGGTTTTCATATTTTCAAGTTTCTAAAGTAAGACATATTGTTCCTATTTAAAAATTTGTTGGCTTTAGTTAACTTCATTTATAAAGTTAGAAGTAATATCAAATTGTTTTTAAATCTCAATAAACCCTAATACAGTTTTAAATGTTATACTTTTTTTTTTTATTGGTAAAATTAAAAAGTTTGTATAAGAATTTGTTCTTTCTAACAACTAGACCTTAATTAAATAATAAATCCGTCCACTTTAATCCTCAAGATTAAAGTGGACAATTTATTGATTTAATTAAAGTCTTTTAATTAAGGTGAAGATTTTTAAAACTTGTTTTGAGGGATAAAATTTTGAGTTTTCAAACCTTTTTTAGAATCAAAAAGTTTCATAATTTGCTACCTTTTTCGAAATCTTATAAAATTAAATTTGTAAGTCTGATTAAGTTTTAAATACAAATGGAGTTATAAAAATCTGTGTGTGTGTTCCTGTATATATAAGAGTATAAGAAAAGTCTCATTTTTGGGATTACCCAATAGTTAAAGTTACTTGAAAAGCTATATTTTGAAATCATTATAAAAGTATATTTTAAAAAGAATAACCTAGTTTTACTGCCAACAGGTTTAGTAGCATTCTTTTGAAAAGAATAAAATTATGTAATATTACTTTTTTTGATAAAACTTAATGATTAATTCCTAAATAATAATTCTTTTATTGAGAAATAATAATTTGAAATATGTTTTTATAAAAAGCATTGATTTTTTTCAATTAAAAAGTAAACTTTTTATTTATTTTTTAAGTTCAACATCCATGTTTCAACATCCACATTATCTTCATACATTTCGTATATTTCTTATTGAAAGACTAACCTTGAAAGTTTAATCTTAAAATTTTAATTTAGTAATGATATTGCAATTGAATGATAATTTCTTGAAATTCTAGATTTTATTTACTTACATAATACTTACATGATTGTTATAAAATTCTATCTTTCTGTTCTAATTATCTGGCATTTCTAAAATTGATAGGTAAACTAATTAGCATCTTTAATAATTTTACTAACATAATTATTTTCTGTTCATACTGTTCATAACATTAATTAATTTGAAATTGCAGATTTTAAATATAAAACAAAAGTTTTTTCAGTTATTTTGGGGAAATTGTTAATTAAAAGCAGAAGTGTTTCAGATTTTATATTTTGAAAACAAGTTCTCAAAATTGTGAGATAATTAGTTTGCTTTTTTCCTTGGGTTACATCTTTTTCTTTACTTTTTGCCTTTAAAAAAACATACATAGAAAATGTTCCTTCAAAAATGGAACTACAATAAAACATTTTTGCAGATTTCTATGCAGATGTGTATATGTACAAATTGTATGCAAATGATAACAATCTTATTGCACCAGTTAATTCTTTAACAGATTGTGATGTTATGTTAAAAAATGATATTGATATGTTAGTGTAACGGACATATAAATGGAACATGGATTTCAATAATGATAAATGTAAAATAATGGACTTTAATAAACACAATCAAAACTTTGATTATTACACAACTAATAATGAGAGCAAGATCAAATTATTAAGATCAGAGTAGAAGCTTTAAGAGCAAATAGTAAATTACGTATTTTTGCCAATGCTTTATATAACTTGTGACTCTTTCAAGAAGTTATGTTGTGCATCATAAGACTACATCTCGAATTTGCTGTTCGAGTATGGAAAATAAATATTTTAATCTTTATTAAAATGGTTTAATAATAGTTAGATTTTTTTTGAGTAATTACTTTATATTTTTCTGGACAGTTTGTTTCAACAATGCAGCATACTGAAATAGGCTTTCAGATAGCTATATCAAAATTTATCAACATGATACTAAAAATAACCTTACATATTGCTAAAACTATTCTCTATTGAATATAATTTTAAAAGTTTGTATTTTTGTATTTATTATAATTGCAGTTGTTAAGAATAAAACAAAGATTTTTTTAAAATGACGCAAAATAAATACTCTGTTATGCTGCATGTTTCAAACATGCAGTAATTAAAATGCAACAAATTACGCCATTTAATTACAGTAGGCCAAGAAATATCAGGCATACCAACTGTTTTTGAGTCAATAGCTTTTAATAAATTCCTAATTTTTTATTGTCTTATAAAGGCCATCATACTTTTTTACCTAAAGGGTTTCGCAGTGGTGAAAATTACAAATTAACAAACTGTAGTATGTTAGAAAAATCATTGAAAAAAAAAGTGTATTAAGTGATTGCCTGTTTCTTGTGGATAAGATGTATTTGCAAAAAGCAGCCTAATTTTAAAGTGGTAAATATTTTAGTAAAGATTGAAAAAGTAATTTTTATAAAGGAGTTGTTTTTGTTTTTATAATTGTAGGACTTCAAAAATTTATTCTTATTTTCTGAAATCCTCACCTTGAGTTTGCGTAACAGGTTTATGTTTGAAAAAAGAAATTAATAATGCACCAATCAGAATTTCAAGTAAGAGTTGTTGTTACCAATAACCATTCTACTAATGCATTTTTATAGTTTAATAAAGCATATACTGTAGATAGAAAATTATTTATTTATCATCCAGTTTGTAAGAGGAGTATTTAAAACATACTTATTATTTGATATACTCTGTTTTATAAAAATGTAAGAAACAACAAACATGTTTGTTTTTTTTTTTTAATTTGATTTTTCCAGAAACTAAGTTAAAGTTACTGCTGGTTACATTGCAGGGAATATATTTCATAAGGTTTTATAAAAAATCAATTACTAAACAGGAACTGAAAAAAAAAGCAAGGAAAAATAAACAAAGGAAAAATCAAGTTCATCTTGGAAAAAACAAACATGTAGTCAACATCACAATAGCAATAATTGATGAAACAACTGCACCTGCAATATAGAGTAATTTTTCTGAAAGAAATAATGCAGCACAGTTTTTATCATTGTTTTATAAGTTGTTTATCCCACTTTATTCAAAGCGGAAACTCAATTCATTCAATCAACTCAGCAATCCTGTCGTGAAAGGTGATGACAAACCCACACTTTATTGAGAAATTGCAAATTGTATTGAAATTTGATCAAAATGTAAATATTTTACATTAATCAAACAAACTTCTCATGCTCTAATTGCAACACTACAACCAACTGTATCTCTTAGGAATGATTTGCTTGAAGAGGCTATACTTCTTGTTCTTACTTCCAAATCTAACTATTATTTAATCATTTTGCTCCAATTTACAAAGTGATCCTTTGGAGCTAGGTTTTAGTAAGTATGACCAGTTGTAGACTATTTGTGACTCTTTTAGAAATATGCATTAGTAAAAAGATTTTGGCCAAAGTATACTCTATAATATTTTCTAAAAATATTTTCTGGTAAGAAAATATTTATCAAACATTTGATAATCCTTACATTGGTAAAAAATAAAAATAAAAAGATTTGGATGTTAAACTTATAATCAATAAACGTTATTTTATACAGAAGAGAACCTATATATCCAATTCAACCTCTGTCAGATTTAATTTTTTTAATTTTACGTTATCTTTTTTATATTCTATATTTTATTTCTCCTATTCTATTCAAACATTGCAACATTCTTTTTCAATTAAAACTTTGCAGAACAAATTTTAAAGACTTGCTATAGCAGTGTCAATTTTACTAGTGAAAAATGCCAAAAGTGGGGAATCAAATATGGATCTTGTATTGTTAAGATTTATTTGTTATAATAATTTGTAAAAAGAAATCACATATTCATTAAGGAAAGACCAGGTGAAAGAATTCAAAAAAAGACAAAGACTGAATAAATATTCCAAGTAAAATGGTATTTCTTATTTTAATTTCAATTATAATAAATACAAAATTACAAATCTTTGATTTCATTTTCAATGGAGAGTTTTAAGCAATCTTAGCTACATATAAGTTTATTTTCAGTAGCATGTTGATATATAGCTATCTGAAAACCTATTTCTGTATTCTATGATAGTGGAATAAACTGAAGCAGACAATCAGTTAACAAAAAATCCAGCACAAAACAATGTACCTACTCAAAGAAATTCTAACTATTATTTAATCATTTTAATAAAATAAGAATAAAACATTGCAAACACGACTCTTAACCATATCAAGAAATCAAGCTTTTAAACTTGAACCATAAAAAAACTGGCTTCATAATTTTTTATGGAAAATGCAACAAATCAGTGTAATCTAATTATTATTATTCCGAAAAACTATAAGTTTTTTTGAAAAAAATCTAATTAAGATTATTTTGCTAGAATAATGGTCGTTTATTATTGTTAATCAATTCTTTTCTGGTAATCCTTTAAAACGAACTGCGTTCTAGCATCTTTTAGTCAAGCTTGCTAACTGTTGTACTACCTCTGAAGTGATTTTTTTTTTAAACAATACTTAATTCTTCCAATAAGTTTTTGAACATTTTTGGCTTTCCATATTCCCTTGTAGACTAAACCTTTCAAATAAACCCAGAAGTCTTTAATTGGTCTTCTCTCAGGACAGTTAGCAGGATTATCCTTCTTAAGAACATAATTAATACTTTCACTGTCCAACAAAGCAATGACATTTTTGGCATAATGAATAGAAGCTAAGTCAAGGCAAGCACGTAATTGTCTAGGTGATTTTTCATGTAAGAACGTAATCAAAATATTTTCAATGCAATCTTTTTTGTCCATATTTTTATTAACAGAATAGCCAGATTGATTGAATTTCAATGCAATCTTTTTGTCCATATTTTTGTCTATTCATATCATTGGTGCTAATTGCAAGCCATACCAATACTTTGCTTTCAAACTAAGCTTTTCTTTTATACTTGAGGTCTGGAGAAGCTTTCCTGGGGTCACTGGAGTAATAGCCATCATTCCCAACAACTGAGTTTAGCAAAGCAAAATAACCGATATAAAATTTTTTATATAAGCATTCGCATTTAGAGGTTTTGCTGCTCAAACCATTTTGCTATTGATTTCTGGTGACGATGTTTGATGTTTATCTTTGTTTTCAACAATTTATGAGCGTGCAATCAAAATTTGAAATTTTTTGACTCCTTTTCTATTGGCTGCTTTGGGATTATTGTCAAAATAAGCAGCCAGCTGGTTGACTTTACTATTTGTTATTTTTGTGCCATTTCCTTTCAATTTTTTTTAATTTTCTGCACTCACTCCACTTTAATATCTTTTAATTTTACAATTATACAATTACATTATACAGTTGTTTTCGGAACATTTTCTGCTTTAAAATGATAATAAGTAAACAGTTTTCCTTGTGTAATATTATTTTTTTAGAACTTATACATGCGTTTTCTTACATTTACTTTTTTTGTGCTCATTTTTATAAGTTAAGAAAAATTATTTTTAATTAATACATTTTTTTTTTGTAGTTGCATATTGTCTAGTTTACATCAACATTAAGTTATATGTTATTATTTTAACATTTGCATATTAGCCATTGTATTTTGCAGAGTTCCATTTTTGAGAGACATTTACAGCCCTTAACAACTTTTTGTGTTTAAAGATGACAAAATCTATTACACTTTATGTAAAAACCATTAAGTTTAGTTTTAAAAAATAACTAACTTTTATCTTTTTTAAAAAAGCCACTAAAATTCAATTTAATAGCCTGGAATATTTTTTTTTAATAAAAATAAAATTATTCTAAATGTTTTTATTTTTTTTTACTTTTTACATGCACGGCTGACAAATTAATAGAACATGCAAGGAGTGTTGCTACATTGACTGAAAAATTATGTGAGTGCCACTGCATCTACTGACAAATAGGTAAAACATGCGAGAAGTGATGCTACATCGATTCGTTACATATATATATATATATATATATATATATATATAAATTAGTAAAAAACACTTATCTAACTTTTATCTTCTACTCGGAGTTTCACCATCGCTGGATCATCAGGAAGAGTTACTAAATCTCAAAAAAAATTCAATTTATAGAAAAAAATATTTTACAGGAAGTTATAAATTATTATAAAAAATTATAAAAAATTTTTAATTACAATATTTTTTTGTTAACGGGAAGTTACAGAAAGTAATTATGAAATAATTTTCTTTGGAATGGGGATAGTTTAATTTGGTCATTTGTTTTTATAATTTTTTAAGAGGTATTTATTTTCGTGCCTACATTTAGAAATTAATTCAGATTTTTTATTTAATAAATTTTCTTGATTCAAATGAGTAATTATTTCAAATTTTTCTTGCAAGAAAAATTTGAAATAATTACTCATTTGAATCAAGAAAATTTATTAAATAAAAAATCTGAATTAATTTCTAAATGTAGGCACGAAAATAAATACCTCTTAAAAAATTATAAAAACAAATGACCAAATTAAACTATCCCCATTCCAAAGAAAATTATTTCATAATTACTTTCTGTAACTTCCCGTTAACAAAAAAATATTGTAATTAAAAATTTTTTATAATTTTTTATAATAATTTATAACTTCCTGTAAAATATTTTTTTCTATAAATTGAATTTTTTTTGAGATTTAGTAACTCTTCCTGATGATCCAGCGATGGTGAAACTCCGAGTAGAAGATAAAAGTTAGATAAGTGTTTTTTACTAATTAATTATTGCTCTGTTCTTTAAGAACATTGAGCACTCTATTTGTAAAATACACTAACATAATTTACATATATATATATATATATATATATATATATATATATATATATATATATATATATATATATATATATGTATAAAGTATATATATATATATATATATATATATATATATATATATATATATATATATATATATATATATATATATATATATATATATATATATATACAGCTCTTTTAATTAACAAAAATGATGTCGGCAATAATTTGCTGACCTTAATATAGTTGGCAACAAAAAATTTGATACAATGGTTTTACCATGTATGCATGTAATACAAAGTAGAAAATAGTGGCTTATCATAAGCAACTTATTTATCTACCTGAAAAGGGAAACCGAAAAATAGTTGTTTTGTCTCACAAATGACTTATAGTAAATTACCATTCTTACTTGAGTCTTTGGTCAGGCCAAGGGGCCATTGATGACAAGCCATAATTTTTACACATTATTTGTCAATAATAAAGATTAGGTATTAGCTTTTGAAAGTTTTTAATTACTAATGTAAATTTGCATGTATATTATGTACCCTCAGGCATTGAGAGAACAAAACCAGGTTATCATTTTTTTTCTAATCCTACTATTCCAATCCTCTCTAATTGTTTTAATTTACATTTTCCTCTATTTTACCCTCCTTGGTTATTCAAGATCTGATGTCTATTTTGTTTATTTATAAAAATAAATTCTATTATGTCTGTTATGTTTATTTATTTGTATTAAAAATAAAGTATATGCTTAGTATTCAATTCTCTGTGAATTCTTTAGTTGATATGTTTCACCATGCGTAAACATGTATTTAAATAAAAGATTTATCCAAGGTGATTTATTTGATAATTGAATAAATAAAAAATTTATACATATTTTTAATGGAATTTTATTCAAAAATATGGTATGCGGCTGTCCATTAATTATGTCAACAAAATAGAGGAGAGGGGGTCTAAAAATTTTTAACATTTGTTGAGAAAGAGGAGGGAAAGTCAAAAAAAAATGTTGTCATAATATTTTTTTAAAAAGATTCAGTTATTTAAAAATTTAAATTTATTTAAAAAAATTAATTTTATATGGTCTCTGGAAGTTGGACAAATAGTTGACAAAGGGGAGCGGAGGTAAGAATCGCCAAAAATTTGTTGACATAATTAATGGACTGCACCAATTTAACAAACTTAAGTTATGTAAATTATCCTAGGACAAACAAAGAATGTCTGACGTTAGCCATGAAACTCGAGTTAAAAATGCATTGCTACAAGTTGTTTCAAGTAATGGTTCAGAGCCTGTCAGTTTACTAGAGAATACAGAATCAAAACAAACTCCTTCCAAAAAAAAAAAAAAAGTTGATCAAACAGTTTTTGTAAAAAACAGATTTCTACATGCACGCCCTGTGTTAATTAGTCAAAATGCTGGAAGTGTTTTATCTAAAGAAGTTATTGGTACAAATATACAAAAAAAAGGGAATTTACAACCTAAAGGAAATAAAAGAGTTAACATTCAAAAAAATCCGGAAAATTTGTTATGTAAAAATATAACTGGGACAGAAACAAGCATAGTGAGTTTACCTGCAAATACAAATAAGACAAATATACCACATACGATTTCTGCTGGAAAAAAAGATGATATTAAAATCGAAGATTTCACTCCAACTGTTTTCACCTCAACAGTTTCCTTAAATACCGGTGTATTGACGAACAATTCAAGTTCCCCCTCTGTTCAACTCTGCTTATCAAATGTTAGTAAATCACAAGATGATAAACAAACAGGTATGCTTACAATTAATACAGTTTTAAATTGTTCAAAAGCTATCTGCCCGTATTGCAAAACATTAAATAGTCAACAAGATATTAAAAACTTGTTAAAGTGTTTAAGATGCGAAAAAGTTTTCCCTATTCAACTTATTGATTCAACAGATAACTCTTTCCAATCAGCTAAAAATTTGTTTTGTGGTGATAAAAGTGTAAACGAATCAATATTGACAAGTGTACCTGGGAATCTGGTGCCTGGTGATCTTGCAATTAACGAGAATAAAAGACGTTCCAACAGCACAAAAATTGTTAGACCTTATAAAAAAATTAAACCTGCAGAGACTATTGATTTAGTTTCTAGTGATGATGAACACTGTGTAGCATCGGATGAAATGAAAAGCACTTCTGTAGAGCAAAAGGTTCAATATGGTAGTTGTTTTGAAAAACCAACAATTATTTATCCAATAGTTGTGCAACCAACTCAGTTACCAAATGAATACAAGTTTGATTGTAATAAGGCAATGTTTGGTGAATTATACGGTCGTGCCATATCACCAACAAATATCGTAAGGAGTCGTATTTATTTAAGCTTAGAGTGTAGCATTAATAGAGAAACTACTGTTACAGAGAAATATACTCTTTCTGTTGGCCAAAAAGATGTACAACGAGTACTTGTTTATTTTGGTAGAGTACCTTCAATTGTTGCAATTGAAACTGCTGAAAGATTTTCGGAAGTAGCTTGTCAGCGTATAGGAAAAGATGTATTAGTTCCAAAATCAGATAACCTTCAGAAGCGTTTTATTGTTCTTGCATTAGCTTTTGCTTTCAAAAATGATTGTGATGCTATCAAGGAAGTGCACCAGTTTAGCCAGTGTATCTTACCGTGGACTAAATTAACAATATTATCACATGCAGATGCATGTTTCTTAGTTGAAAAATTAAAGTTCGACGTTTGTCAAAAAGAAATTGTTTACTCTCCAGTGCAGACAGTTCTTGTGTATCCACTACCCACAAAAACTATCGGGAGTGGAGGGATACCGATAACTAATGAAGATTTGTTATGCTTACAAGATGGCACATACTTAAATGACATCATAATTGACTTCTATTTGAAATATATTTTTGATAACATTTTAACATCTCAACAAAAAGAACGAACATATATTTTCAATTCATATTTCTATAAACGTTTAACCCAAAAGCAGTCACCTAAACCTAATCCTGTTCAAATGCATGATCAAGTTAAAAAATGGACACGAAATGTTGACATATTTGAAAAAGATTTTGTAGTGATTCCTATTAATGAACATTCTCATTGGTTTTTAGCAATAATATGCTTTCCTGGATCAACTGGGAATGATATTTCTTCTGATGAAGTAGTTGGAGAAGAAGATTCTGATGAAGATTCAAAAGAGGTTTCTGCATCTCCATGCCAGGCCGATATGAATGTAAATGATTCTACTAATTTTATTATGAATAAACCACAGAATGAACTTATTAATACAAATGCTCCTCCTGAAGTAAATAAAAGATTAGTTTCATATGACTCGTCTCCAGAGCCAAGTCCTGCAAATTTAAATGAGCTAAATATTAATTCAAAATCACTACAAGAAAACACATTGACTCAACCTGAAGTAGCAGCTATTAAAGAACAAACTCGACACAAACAGGCTAATGATTATGAAGAAACTTTTGTTAGACCTTGTATATTATTATTTGATTCTCTTACTGGTGGGGGACATTCATCGGTTTTTACTAATTTGCGAAACTATATTTCTATGGAGTGGATTAACCGTAAAACTACTAAAGTATTAAAGACATTTGACAAAGTTTCTATGAGTGGTTCGTATCCGATTATACCACGCCAAAACAACGATTGCGATTGTGGCATCTTTCTATTACAATATGTTGAATCATTCTTTAAATTGCCCATTACAAACTTTAAGTTTCCAATTCATCTCGAACATTGGTTTACTTTAGAAATAGTTGCAAATAAGAGAAAAGAAATTAGACAAATTATTACACAATTATCTGAGCAATATAATACAATTAGCACTAGTTGAGTTTGTTTGTAATGCTTTGTTTTTTTGAAGAAGGTAAAATAAAGTGTAATTCAATCAGCATTAGTTTAAAAAAATTTGAAATTCTTATATAATGAATGGGATTGAAAGGTTTTCTATTAACTAATTAGATTTTTTTTTTTTTTTCACTTCAATATATGTAATTAAGGTAAACATGAAAATCTGCAGTCAACACACTAAGCTCACTGGACATTTTGAAATAAAGATTTTTTTTTTTTTTGCAAATTCCGCTGAAGGGAGGGGTGGATTTTTCTCCCTTAAATTTATAAACTTATAAATTTATAAAGATTTTTTGGAAGAGGGGGATTTTTCTCCCTTAAATTTATAAACGTCCCCTACTTCCGTGTAATTAAGCACTTGTAAGTAGTGAATATTTGAAGCAATTATCTTTGATTTTCCATCTTAAAATCAAGAATTCATACAAATCTTATTATTGTTTAAATTCCTGTGATCTGAATTTAAATGTGCTAAAATACGACTCAAATAGAAGCGTCAGAAATGTTTCAAAATAGATTCATGCAAAGTTCGTAAATAAACTAATTGTTAGGAGTATGCATTGAAAATGAGCATTTTGTATTGAGACTCAAATCAACAGGTATATATCCGATCGGACTGAAACAAATTGTACAAGAAAGGTATAACTCAAGGCTGCGTACATCAGTCCAATTTCAACTGCCGGATTGTAAAAAGATTTTTATCCAAAAATTATCGCCACAACATTGGCCTCCAATACTTCCTGAGTGCGTGCAATTATAATTTTTTTACCCTCGAACATGTTTATATTAACTTTCTTGCATATTGTCAATACCTCACCCACAAATGATCGTTGATTGTTCATAAGCGGCATCTGAGTTCGTATAATCGAGTAACATGGGATTGTTTACAAGCCTGATAAATCGGTTTAATTTGTTGCGAAAAAGAATGGCTAACATAGCGTCTACTTTGAAATAAGAATGCAGGTAATTTCTACTTTGCTTTGAAACATTAAAGAAAGATTTTAAGATAGATCGTTCAACTATATCAACGCTATTTAAAAACTTATTGCTGCTTCCACACAGTTCTAATCCGTATAACAACGTTGGGACAGCTAAGGAAGTAGCAGGCTGGCAAAAGCGAAGTCTATTTCTTATAAGAGCTCTTGCAACAGATAAAAATTGTGTTACACGTTTAGTTACATTTGTTTTTTGGAGTGTTGCTATCATATTTTTGTTCTTATTATCCCAAAGGAAACCAAGATGTTTTAGATTGCGTTGAGACTTGATAGGAGCACCGTTAATACAATACTGATAAACAAATAAAATTTTATTGTGCATATCTTGTTAACTAGGTGGTTCTTTAAAACAAATTAAATATGCTAATTTCAAATACGCAAACCATTTTTCATCATCACGTCAAGTTGTAAAGATATTTGGGTTCAAATCTTTAGTATTTAAGGTAAAGTCCCTAATATTGTCGAAAAAAAAGTTATGTAAAAGTATGTCAACCTGGGTCTCAAAAGAAACGTATTTTCATAGAGATTTTAAAAATGGTATTTGTTTGTAATAAAAATAAGTACTTTTTGTATTATTGCTGAGAAACATTTTGTTAAATTTTTTTTAAAAGTCTTTAGCATTTTTTCACATAATTTTTTTTGTCAATAAATTTTAAGTAAAAATATTTATCTTTTCTAAAATCTCTATGAAAATACGCTTTTTTTTGAGACCCAGGTTGACATACTTTTGAATAACTTTTTTTTCGACAATATTAGGGACTTTACCTTAAATACTAAAGATTTGAACCCAAATATCTTTACAACTTGACGTGATGGTGAAAAATGGTTTGCATATTTGAAATCAGCATATTTAATTTGTTTTAAAAAACCACCAAGTTAACAAGATATGTACAATAAAATTTTATTTGTTTATCAGTGTAATTAACGCTATTTGTAATCGAGCTTATTCCAGATATTAAAAATTCAGTTTTTTCTCTATTTAGTTTAATAAAGTTCGATATTCCATACTTTTTAACAATGTTAGTAAGATTCTGAAGACCAGATATAGTGGAACTTTGTAAAACTATATCATCAGCATACACAATGACACTTATGTATACCCCATTTATTGAAGTTCCAACTTTTGGTTTTGAAACAATTTTCTCTAGAAAATTTTCAGCGTAGATATTGTAAAGATGAGGCAGTATGGATCCTTGACGCACTACCTGAGAAAGCATAAATTTTTTTGATGTACATCTAAGATATGATTTACTAGAAGTACCTGTTTGATATAGTGATGAGATTGGGATTTTTTTTTCTGGTAATAGAGTTTCTCAAATAGTAATTCGCGATTACAACTGTCAAAAACTTTGTTGGCGACTAGACTGGTGGATATAGTGGTGAGTTGTTATGTTTGCAGTGCTTTATTGTTTCACTCAGAAGAAATTCTGCGTTGAGCTATTTTCTTTAACACCGAATTGATGGGAATGACTTTCTATTCAATCTGGACATTTGTGTATGAATATACAGTATGGGACAAAACATTTGCAACCAACATCGAACGATGCTAAAAAGTGTTCCTAATTTTACATGTCTTTAAAACGAAACGAACTATACTACCACAGCAAACAGTTCGGGAGTCTGGAGTCATAGCATGCCATGACATGAGCAATCAGCTGACAGGTGACAGCACACAGGCAGAATTTCGTTGACAAGTGCCATTTTGCAGCGGACAAAACAAGTGCAACTTTTTTGGTTTGTTTCATTTTCTTAAGTCTGGTCCGTGTCAACGTCACGGAAGTTTTTTAATAACTAAAGGAAGTTTTCAGAAGTTTCCAGAAGTTTCCAGAAGTATGCAGAAGCTTCCAGAAGTTTCCAGAAGAAGAATCTGGAAGCATCCAGTAGCATCCAGAAATATCCAGAAACATTCAGAAGCATCCAGACGCATCCAGAAGCATCAAAAAGAAGCATCTAGAATCTTCCAGAACAGGTTCACACAGGTTCATTTTACTATATAAGAGACATGTAAATCGACATGTAATTCAGTTAGTATATGGAGGTCAATCAGTCAGTGTTATCAAGACAGTTTATCGAAGTGAGTTTTATTAAAGTGTTTTATCGAAGAACAACAATACAAGAAGTGAAATACAACAAGTGTTTCATTACATCAATACAGTCCACATCCAACCAAGACGTTGTGTTCCACAGAGCATTATTGTATTATCACAAGGTAAATGTAACACGGTAAGCCTTGAGAAGCGTGATTATTTATTTTTATTATTTTTATGACTTCAAGTGCAAAAATGGCCCCCGACAGTCTTGGATTGGAACTAAGAAAGAAAATTATTGGCGATTACGTAAGTGGAATGTCACAAAAAAGTATTTGTGATAAATATCACGTGAAAAAATATCAAGACTATGTTCCAAATATCGTTCTACGGAGAAGTTGGCAGCAGATAACAAAGGTGGAAGACCGCGTTCCACCACTTCTAGAGAGGATTCTATGATCGTCAGATCCATCAAGAAGGATCCCTGGATATCATCAGTGGAGATACAAAAGCAATTAGAGCTGCCTGTATCGAACAATCAGACGACGTGCTGTTGAAGCCGGATTGTTTTCTCGACGCCCTGCAAAGAAACCGCTGATTTCACTAAAAAACCAGAAGAAAAGACTCCTGTTTGCTATATCTCATATTGACTGGAATGTGCAGAAATGGCGAACTGCCCTGTTCAGTGATGAATCGAAGTTCAACATCATTGGGAGCGATGGTATTTGCCGTGTATGTCGACCGGCCAGAAAACGCCTTGATATACGTTACTGATATAAGACCGTGAAGCATGGTAAAGGCAATGTAATGGTTTTGGGGTGTTTTTCTGCTAACGGTCAAGGTCAAATAAATCGAAACGACGGAATAATGGACCGTTTCACGTATAAAAATATCCTGAAAGATGTTATGTTACCTCATGTTGAATGGAATATGCCAATAAAATGGGTTTTTCAGCAAGACAACGATCCGAAACACACTGCAAAAGTAGTCAAGCAGTGGTTTTAAGATAATCACCTATCGGTGATGGATTGGCCGCCTCAATCTCCGGATCTCAACCCTATCGAGAACCTGTGGGAGATCGTCAACCGCAGAATTAATCGTGAAGGTGTTCGTAATAAGGATCAACTGTTTGAACAAATCCAAAAGACCTGGGCAGCGATTCCACAAAGTTTCATTGATCACCTGATCGAATCTATGCCTCGAAGATGCAAGGCTGTGATCGACAACAAAGGATTCGCCACGAAATATTGATAGCGAAATACAGTTTGGTCAACATTTTGTCGAGTTGCACTTGTTTTGTCTAGAAGGAAATCAACTTTTTTTAATACTTTTGATTAATTTATTAGTTTTCGTGTACAAATAATGAACTTTGTGATAAATAAAACTTGAAGAACTTTGTCTCTAAACAGTTACATAGTTATTTCTGTAAATTGAAAAAATGCAGCACTTTTATATAAAGAAACTAAATAAGCATTATTTGGTTGCACTCGTTTTGTCCGATACTGTATATATATATATATATATATATATATATATATATATATATATATATATATATATATATATATATATATATATATATATATATATATATATATATATATATATATATATATATATATATATATATACTTTTTCTTTTTTTCTAAGCACTGCGCTACGGCTGCTCACATAGATAGTTTTAATGATTTTGCCAAATACCAAATATTCAGCTAGACGCTGGGTAAGCATCAAATATTGGACGACACTTAGTAAATTTTAAAGGTTCTGACCTGCTTCATTAAAGCGCATACGTTAACTATGATGTAAGCGTTCTTGTTTTATTTGTTTGTTGACTGTTACATCAAATTGTTTTTGCTATAGTTATGCATAAATGTTATCTATAATGTATCATACGCATTATACTGTTCAAAAAGATTACAAAAATCACCCGCTCAGGTATATTTTGCATTTCTGAGATAATTTCAGAAGTTTCTATAGATAGACATGGCACAAAGAGCTCCACACTTATTAAAAATGATATCTTCACTACAACCTAAAATTTAATGGGTTTAACTTATGGTTTATCTTTAATGGGAATGTAAATTACATGGTTGCCTTTTTTATTGCACGTTCCAAACTAAATTTAAGGGATTAGTTAGAACACAACGAGCAAAACAACAAAAAATTTAAATACTCTGGGAAAGATTAAGTCAGTAAATAGTTGCTTGACACCGATGAACCATCACGGTGTCTAGTGGAACCGGCGATGATTCATCTCCTCTTCGTAAGAAAAAGAAACTTAAATGAAATCAAGCAAGTCTATACAAAAAGTATGCACGCATGAAGATGTGGAAAAGAAAAGTCCTATTGCATATAAAATTAGTTTTTACACTGTTCGCTTAAATTAGACAACAACACTTACAAGTTGTGGTCAGCAAACGCAAACTATTATCCTTACAGATAGATCACTAAATTTTTCCTATTATTTGCTGGTGGCAGTGTACATAGTGAATGGCTATTTTCGGAAGTATGTATAATTTAAAAGGAATTTGCAATCATTTGTTATCAAATGATGAAAATGTTTTTTATCATAACTTATTTTAATTATTTATTCTAATATATTAACTTCTTTAAATTAACTTATTATAATTAACTTATTTTAATTATTTATTAACTTATTTTATTTATCATAACAGATTTTACGTATCAAATGTATCAATTATTATTATTATTTTTTTTTAAAAAGTTTATATGTTGTCCGTTTTTAAACGTTATTTTTTTGTTACAATCTTGGTATTCGGATTTTGGCCAAATAATTTGCAATATTTAGCCAAAAACCGAGCAAAAAATATTATAAATAATACAATAGTAAAAAAATAATATAAATAATATTTATATACTGCTGTATTTATTATGTTAAAGATTTGACTAAAGCTGGTAGCTTCTGGTGTACTTATAGTTAGTTTTGCATAATTTAAGATTAAATAATACCATTTAGTTGCAGCTGTTTCATTTCTTGTCCAGTTTTCTGGTTTTTAATCGCATTTTTAACGCATACTCATATGCAAGTTGCTATGTTGTTGTTTTTTTTACATTAAGACTTTAAGTTATAACAGATGCTTTTTTTTTTTTAATTTTATTTAGGTGCCTTAAGAAGTCCTTACGGTCTTATCACAGAGCATCCCGGATGAGCATTTAATTGAAGTTTACGCCTCCTTCCTAACCGATGTAGCAAGATTTGCCCAAAGGTGGGGTTCGAAAAGATGCTTGACGAAGATAAATAAAAAGTTCATCATCCTGTGCCTTATTAAAAATATATTTATGTTACTTGAGTTTGGAAATTTTTTCGAAAACTCTTGTGCAGATTTTAGTGACAAACTGCTTCGACCAGAGACGTATTTAGAGAGGGGCCAGGGTGGGGGGAGCTTTGTCTCCAGGTGCACAGTTTTGATAGGGCGCCAGCCGTCAGAATGGAAAATTGCAATATAATTATTTTATATCATTATCATGAAATTTTTTGTTTTATTATCATTTCCTAATCATTGACCTACTAATTATTCAAATTTTTTACCACTCAAAATACAATCACTCAAAGGGCGATCAAAGTCCACTTGCAAATTATACATAATTATGCGCTATTTGTTTATGCGAAAACATTGATCTAGTAAAAAAAGTCACGTTGTCTATTTTAATCCTTTTTTAGCACAGCATATTGAGAAGTTTGGCAATAAAGTAAAAGAAATAACATCGTACTAATTTTTTAATACAGGCCTATAGAAACCGGGGATGGCAGCAAGGGCATTCCCCCTCCCCCTCAATAATTTTTAGAAAGTAGAAAATGGCAGACAACGTTATAAACAAATGGTAAAAAAAATAAAGAAAGCTAGTTTTTTTTCCAAATCGATTAACTGTATTCCTTTTTCAAAACAATGACGGTCTAGTAGAAAGATTTTTAGGATTTTTGCCCAACTCTGGTCATAAATCTGAATAATTAGCAGATCCTATATTTTGAGTCTGAGAATCACATGAATTAAATATAAACAATTGTTGTGGTCAAAGTTACGACAATGCGTCTAACATATCTGGTAGGTATACACGTCTTCAAGCTCGTATAAGAGTTAATCTGTTAGCTACGTTTGTACCATTCTTGGCACACTCTTTAAATTTTGTTGGTGAATGCGCTATGGACTGTCGTAGAAATAATTCTGAATTTTTTAATCTGCTTCAAAATATTAATTAATTTTTCAGAGCTTCTACATATAGATGAAAAATGTTTCAGAACAATTAAATTGAAACAGAAAACGTATCACTTAAAAAAGCAGATACCAGGTGGTCAGCAAGATCTGATGGATCTTCTATATATATAAAAGGCAATGTGTGTGTGTGTTTGTTTGTTTGTTCTCTATAGAAATCCAAACCGCCGGACCGATCTCGATGAAATTTGGCATGGGGGTAGTCCTCGAGGGGGAGAAGGTTCTTAGCTGGGTTTTGACCCCGTACCCCGATCCCCGGGGTCAAGGGGGCCCAAAAATGGACCCCCCTGACCCCGGGGTCAGGGGGGACCATTTTTTGGGCCGATTTTTTAGGCCCATTTTTGGGCCCATTTTTGTGTACAGATATCAGGTAAGCCAGTTTAAATATTGGCCCGGGCAACGCCGGGTAACTCCAGCTATATATATAAAGGGCAATGTGTGTTTGTGTGTGTTTGTTTGTTTGTTCTCTATAGAAATCCAAACCGCCGGACCGATCTCGATGAAATTTGGCATGGGGGTAGTCCTCGAGGGGGAGAAGGTTCTTAGCTGGGTTTTGACCCCGTACCCCGATCCCCGGGGTCAAGGGGGCCCAAAAATGGGCCCCCTGACCCCGGGGTCAGGGGGGACCATTTTTTGAGCCGATTTTTTAGGCCCATTTTTGGGCCCATTTTTGTGTACAGATATCAGGTAAGCCAGTTTAAATATTGGCCCGGGCAACGCCGGGTGACTCCAGCTATATATATAAAGGGCAATGTGTGTTTGTGTGTGTTTGTTTGTTTGTCTTCTCTTCTATATATATAAAGGGCAATGTGTGTGTGTGTGTTTGTTTGTTTGTTCTGTATAGAAATCCAAACCGCCCGACCGATCTCGATGAAATTTGGCATGGGGGTAGTCCTCGAGGAGGAGAAGGTTCTTAGCTGGGTTTTGACCCCGTACCCCAACCCCCGGGGTCAAGGGGGCCCAAAAATGGGCCCCCCTGACCCCGGGATCAGAGGGGACCATTTTTTGGGCCCATTTTTGTGTACAGATATCAGGTAAGCCAGTTTAAATATTGGCCCGGGCAACGCCGGGTAACTCATGCTAGTGTTATATGATTTAAACAAAAATTGGAATAATAATATATAATTTAAAGAAAAATTGGAATGAATTAATTAATGCACTGTCTTTCATCAAAGAGGATAAATCACAAAGGTAAATCACAAGATCAAAAGCTAATGGACTAAATTTAAAATTAGACATTCTTGAAACAGGTTTAATGGCCACATTATGGGGTGATATAGTAGAAAGATTCAACAAAACTAGTAAACATTGCAGTCAGTTAAGATTGATTTAAAACGGTTGTAAATTTATATGAATCGTTTCATACAACTGAAAATAAGTAAGATTTTTGAAAAAAGATAAATTTTTTGATTTTTTGGTATTTTGATTCTATAATCATTCCTTCAAAATATACAAAAACAATTAATCTTAAAAATGATGTAAAAGTTGATTTGATAGCATTTTAGTAAAAATAAATTAAAATTAAGTAAAAAAAAAATTCCCTAACAACGTCTTAGCAACCATCCAACATTTGGGTTTTCATGAATTCAAAACAGTAAAATACAATCACAAACCATGATTTTAATGTGTATATGCAGACTCTTTGTCTATCATTAGTTTTCCGTTTTAAAAGTCATAATTCAAAACATAATTTAAAAACATGAGTGTTTTTGGTCTGTGAATGTTAGTCTCTTATACTGTAACTTTTCTCTCACTTTGTACCAAATCATTTTAAAAGTAATTTCAATTTAAATGGAATAAAATTATTTTTAAATGAGTAAACAAGGAAATAAAAGTAATCGAAATTTATTAAGAAGAAAAAAACGAAAATGGAATTTTCAAATTCATCAAATTCTAGGTTGTTATATATCGTTAAAAAGAGCTTCATTTCAATATTCTATAAGTGAAAAAATTTTCAAAATCCAACCACCCTACAAAAAGTTATGACGTTTTAAGTACCGATTTTTTTAAATTAAGATTTGTTGAAGAAACTGTGGTCAAAATTAAGTTTTTATTAACTAAAACTACTATAAATTAATCAATTCTTATTCAAAAATTTATATCTTGGTATCAAAAGATAGATTCAAGAGTTATCTACAAATTTATAAAGGTTTCTAGATTACGGACCCATTTTTGTAATTAGCTATCAGACCACAGTCGAATATAGAAGTTTCATCATTGCCTTTGGGTAGGTGTAAGGGTGATGGCTTCAAACACCCTATTATCAAAAATGACTTTTTTTTAAATAAATATTTATCTTTATAATTAAAAATAAATCTAACATTCAAATCAAAAATCATATTTTACTACTTTCCAACATCACTAGCAGCGTACCCTTTGTTTCAAGGGGTGTAGATGTGGAAGGGGGCGTGTTGTCGCCCCTCCCCTTTCACAACCTAAAAAAAATTATATTTTTAATGAGATTCGAAAAAATATTTAAAATGCAATTAAAATAATAAACTTTAATATAAAAACATATTTTTCCCAAAATTCAAAATACATCACACAATGCTTTGTGATGGTTCCCTCTCTGACCTGAAAAAAAATTTTAAAAACAAAAAATGTTTTAGCATATTATTTTGATTAGCTTGCGTCTTGGTTTTTAGTTAATGATTAAGATATTGAGTTCCATTAATGAAACTATATATTATTCATTGTTAACAATAGACACGGCGTGAACATAAGCCAGACCAGTCTATTAAAAAAATTGCAACTTCCACTACTCGCTTTATATTTTTTCAAGTTCCACTACTTGCAGTACATTTCTTTGCAAGTTCCACTACTCCCAGTAAATTTTTTTTGCAAGTTTCACTACTCGCTGTACATTTTTTTTGCAAGTTCCAGTACTCGCTGTACATTTTTTTGCAAGTTCCACTACTCGCTGTACATTTTTTTTGCAAGTTCCAATACTCGCTGTACATACTTTTTGCAAATTCCACTACTCAGTGCACATTTTTTTTACAAGTTTCACTACTCTCTGTAAATTTTATATATGTATATATATATATATATATATATATATATATATATATATATATATATATATATATATATATATATATATATATATATATATATACATATATTTATATATATATATATATATATATATATATATATATATAAATATATACATATATATATATATATATATATATATATATATATATATATATATATATATATATATATATATAAATATATGTATATATATATATATATATATATATATATATATATATATATATATATATATATATATATATATATATATAGTCAAAAGTTAGTAAAATCATGTATTAAGATAATAAAATGCATGTCCAATTATCAAAAAATAATGGCAACATATTCATATTAGGAAATCATCAACTCACTGGATACAATGTCAGCAACTAGCTGGAATTGTTTCATATAACAATTAATATAGTATATAATATAGAATATATTAAATATATAATATACTATAAATATAATATACTATAAATAGCATATTAAATATAATATACTATAAATATATTATATATGCCTATATATTTTTAGACAAATATTAGTATATTACTAATATATGATATACTCTAAATTCATAAAAAAGCAATATATTATATTATTATTTGTTATAAAGCTTTTTTAAAATGTCATCATATGATTGGACTGAGCAAAAAACATGTATTATTGATTTTATATATAACAAATGTTATTTTTACACTGATACTTTATAAATGTAATATTAATACTTATATCGCAAAATAATTGTATAGAAAAATCACATAAATTTTTTAATAGTTATTATTATTGGCTTATAAAAACGAATATTAAATATTCTTCACCATCCCCCTACCTTCTCCCCAGACAGAAGTCGGAAAAACAAAATTTAGGTACCAAAAGTGAGGGTAAAAAAAGGCTATCTGCTAGTTAAAATAAATTCTTGAAATATGGCATAGAAAACGTATAAACTTAAAAAAAGAATAGAATAGTTAAAAAAAAGATCTTATTTTCAACATTTACGAAGCACAAGAAGTACAACACAGTTTTTGATATCAATAAATAACATTTTAACTTTTGTCAATATAATTAAAAAATACTCCTTAAAAAAGTTCGATTATTCTACTTTTAAAAAACTTCTAAGTTAATATAAACTTCTTTAAAAATATGCTACAAAACATCATTTTAGCATACTGTCTATACGTGAAGTTCTAAAAAACAGATTTTAAGCACAAAAATTGGTTCCGTATACGCGGGATTTGACATACCTATTGATGGAAATAAAAAATCATCTTCTTTCTCCATCTCATTGTCTTCCACAAATTAAGCAGCTAGTAGCTGTTCTAATGAAAGGAAAATCAAACTCAACTATTCATATAAATTTGATTTTGAAAAAGACAATTATTTTTTTTTATTAACTTTTCGATTTTTAAAGAACTGATAGCTGAAACTGCATGCAACAACTGCATTCAGCCATTACTTTTAACAGATATTGATTCCAGTAGAAAAGGATTTGCACTCTTGGTGTGTGCAAGTCCTTTTCTACTTTAATTCCAGCTTGCATGTTGGAATTAAAATGTAAACACTGGGATTATGTTAAACAATTCAATTCATCAAAAAAATTAATAAATCATAAATTTGATGCAGTAACAGCTAACTCACCATATGACGTTAATGTTCTTGCAATGACAGCTTTTTGAAAAGTAGGCTGTGGTTATGGAGGTATAAAATATTTTCATCTTGCATGAACTTAAAAAGCATATCTGAAAATGGATTTCAAAAATTAAACAAAACTATAATGTTGCTTATAAAAATGCTGCAGAGAAAAGTATGTTATTGTCAGTTAAAGACTCTAAAAGTTGACATTGCTCAGAATATACTATGTGTAAGAGTTTCAATTGATGGTACATGGCAGAAACGCGGTCACAATTCATTGCATCGCTTAGTTACAGCGATTTCTTGTGATAAATGCATTGATATTGAAGTTTTGTCTAAACACTGCATGGGCTGTAAAATGTGAAATAGTAAAAAAGGAACTCCAGAATATTAGTGTTGGATAATTGATCATCAATGTGAAATAAATCACAAATTTTCATCTGGAAGTATGGAGTCTGCAGGAGCAGTAACAATTTTTAATCGTTCGGTTAAAAAAAATCTAATTTATAAAGAGTTTCTTGGTGATGGAGACACTTCTTCCTTTTATGATGTTAATAACTCAAACCCTTAACAGGATTTTGACATTACTCCAATAAAACTTGCGTAGCTCATGTGCAAAAAAGATTAGGTACATGACTTAGAAATTTAGTCAAAGCACACAAAGGCACTAAAACTCCCTTATCAGATAGAGGTTTAACCTAACAGAAAAATGTATAAGTTCTATGCAAAACTATAATGGGATGGCAATTCGTTAAAATCTTAACAACTTGTATGCTACGAAAAAGGCAGTTTATACTATTTTATTTCATTTCACCAATTTTGAAAACCAGCAAATGTAACATCAGTTTTGCTCAAGAGGATTAACAAGTTGGTGCAAATATTGGGCTCTTAATAAAATTACAAATCAAAATCATGTATACCTATCTGGATTAAAAATCTTATTTTACCAATCAATTTACAAAATGCCAGTGATGCATTAAATTCAATTGTATGGTCTTGCGTACCAAAGCAAGACCATACAATTGAAATTTGCTAGTAAGTCTACAATTGAAATGGTAACATACTCAGCAGTGCGGCATTATAATGATGGTGCTAATGGTGTAATAGAAGTTTTAAAGTACTTTGGTTTGAATGGAGTTGTTGCATCAGCTTCGTAAAGTAAAATTGACAAAACCAGAAATTGACGTATGAAGACAAAGTCAATGGATAAAAGTAAAATTCAGAGAAAATAACTAAAAGCAGTTAGAAAAGGTTTCATAGATGATCAGCAAATAAAAGAAACAAGTGATAGTTACATCCCTGGTGGATTTTGATAATTATTATGTTCTTATGTATTTTTTTCTTATTTTTGTTTTTTTAACAATATGTATTTTTTTAAACTTTGAAACACATTTTCTCATTAACGAAACTTTATTACATAATAAAATTTTCAGAATTTGTTTATTATAATATAATACTTAGTTTATAATACTATAGCAAGCAGGCTGAAATATGGCTAGGAAACTATGTTTAAAATTTTAGTTCGAGTTGTTGAGGCAAAATCAAGTTATTAGGTTTTAAAAATTTACTAAAAATACGTTACAACACATTTTTGGCCATTATGGATAGTAAAATAAAAAAATAAAAATCGCTGTTTTTTATTTTATTTTAATATAAATTTATTCTCATAAAAAAAAATCATAATTTTGATAATTAAAAAAAAACTTTTTTAGCAATTGTGTGCCACCTTTATTCGATATGTATTAAAAGAGAAGAAGAAGAAGAAGAAGAAGAAGAAGAAGAAGAAGAAGAAGAAGTGTGCTATGATGGAGCCGATAAAAAATTTAACTTTTTGTTTCAAATAATAAAACTATCACCATTAGAAATATACAAAAAAGCAGAAATACTTCAAAAAATATATAAAAATGATCTTTCGTCCTCATTTGCCAACGAGTGTATACAATTCAGAAGTTACTTAATAATTTTAACTGAAAACATAAGACCTAAAACTATTATAGATATTTGCAAAATGTTCAGAAATGATAAACTTCAAGAACTATATAACTATCTTTAATGCTATATTTACTTTAAGTAGATATAGCATAAAGGGTATATCTATGCTGCCCAACGCACAATTGATCAGCCGAGAGAATATTTTTAGTATTAAAGAGGGTTAAAATTTATTTGAGGTCAGAAATGTCTGGTGATATAGGTTTTAATAGGTTAGCAATTCTATTTATTGATTCTGCACTTACCATAAGTATCAACTTTACTGACATCATAAATACATTTGCAAAACAAAACTCACGTAGAAAATTATAATTTTATTTTTTTAATTTAGTGAGTTTAACTTAATATATATGTATAACTTAATATAGTTATAACTTAATATATATGTTTGTTCTAAAAATGTTTTTTTTTTAATAATCACCCCATATCAAAGTTGAGAGTTATTTATAAAAGAGGGCGCTCAAAGAATTGGAGTATTTTATATAGTGATTGCGTATTTTATTCACAACAAACCGAGCATCAACGGGGGATTTTCCATCCAACAAAATACTAGCATAACTCAAAGCAAAGACACCACAATTAAAACTATTAGTCTGCTTATCAACGGGAAGAAATGTTGCTTCAAGTTTTTCATCCTTCACAAAAAGTTGAATAAGGGATTTTAAACATGTTTTCGAAATCAATGTTAGATAATTGCACCGGCTATCCACACTTGAACCCTACCCAGATAGCACATAGACGTTGGCCCAACGTTGGATCGACGTCGAAAAATTCGTTGGCCGATGGTCGGCAACCGACATCGAGCCAACGTGGATTTGATAGTCGGCGCGACGTCGCAACCAACCGTTGGGCTAACGTTGGCCAAACGTCGGATTTCGATGTAGGGCGAGCGTCGCATTCTGACGTTGGTCCAACGTATAATTCAAATAATATTAGTTTTACTTGTTTGCAAAAATTTGATTCAAAAGGTGTGCTCATCTTTTCAATCAAAAAAAAGCTTTTGCAATCAAATTAAAACTATTTATTTGATTAAAGTGTAACTTTTTTCAACTAAAGGGTAACTATTTCTTTAAATAAAGCACAACTATTTCTTTGTAATGTTGAATAAAATGTAATGTCCAAATAAGTTTGAATAAAATTTGACGCTGATGAACGAAAATAAAACATTGATTAATGAACCAACTTAAATTAAACAATTACTTAGAGAAAATCAATGTTTGTTGTAATAAACAATATAATTATATCATAATATTGTAGACACATTACTTTTCTGATAATAACTTTCACCATAAATTTCTTCCATATCTATATCAACTTGCTCTCTCACTCTTCTTCTGTTTGTTGCATATGAAGCAGCCATCTAAACGATTATCAGTTAAATTATAACGTATAATATTAGTAGCATAATATTATTAATCATTGTTAATACAAAAAAACAAGATTTTAAAAAGATTTAACTTGACTACTTTAAAAATTAGAAGAGCAAGAGGTGATTTGATTTAATTTTATAAAATAAGTAAAAATATGGATAAAGTTAAATGGAATGATCCTCCTAAAATAATTAAATATGCAATAACAAGAGGTCATACTCAGAAAATGCAAAAGCAATTCACACATAAATTCACTACCACAAGATTTAACTTCTTCACAAACAGAACAGTTAACAATTGGAATAATTAAACAGGAGAGATAATCAACTCTAATAATGTGAATGTCTTCAAAAACAAGTTTGATTGTTTCAAAAACAAACAAAAGAAAATTAAAAAAAATAATGAAAAAATGAAAAATAAAAATAAGCACTTTTCCAAATGCTGTCAAAGTTTAACATCTACATTGTATGTTAGATTCACCACATTGTATGTGCACAGCAAAAAAAAAGTTTATTATTATTATCATTATTATTATTATTATAACATTCTAGCATTTTACATCTTTTCCCAATTTTACATCCTATTATAAATATATAAAAACAGTAAATTACTTAAAGTTTTTTAAGAACATTAAGAAATTTACTATCAATATTGATTAGTCCAAATATTGATTTGACAATTTAATTTTAATTAAGAAACATATATCTTTTAAATAAAATAAAAATCTAAGAGCATAAAATGTAGTCTTGATGCATGATGGTAGCCTAATAGAAACGTTGTAGCACAATTTTGTAGATTCTCCTGCAATTAGTGCTGCTCTGAGGAGAATTCGGTGAAGCAGCACAAACTTCGTTCAGGCCATGATAATAAATGGGGTACTCAAGTTCTTGATAAAAATTAAAAATTCTACTATCTTTAATGTAAAATAGACAAGTTTATTTACAAATTATGTAGCTACATAACTAGTAAACTACTAGTATAAAGTTAAATAAACACAAAAATGAAAATAAATACCTGTATCTCTTTAGCCAACTGGATTCTAACAAAGGGGATTTTTTTTCACAACCACATCTTCGCGTGATTCAATCTTTTTTGATTCTTTTAATACCACTTCTTCTCGTGATTCAAACTGTTCGTTTTAGAATAATTTCTTTACAACTTCTTTGCATAAACCACAGCTAACATTAAACGGGATTTTTTTAAGAACGGCCGAAATTTTTTTCAGGACTAAAACCTGTAACACACTGAACATATTCAAAAAAGCAAAAATTCAGTCGTATTCCGACGTTGGCCCGACTTTGGTTCGACGTTATGACTTGAGTGATAAAATAAACCAACGCTTCCGACGTTGTGCCGACGTTGGCCCAATGTATGTGTGCTAGCTGGGAACCACTTGAAGTAAATGCTAATAACCAATGACAACTATCATGATGCAATAACTGAAGATGGTCGCCAGAAACTAGGAAGTATATCGACTTCTTTTTCTGGCAGTTTGATACCAGTTAATACGCTTCAAGACAACTAAGAGTCTTACAAATTAACTTTTGTCCTGCGTCCATAAGGTTATTGTTCAACCAACCATCTTTAATTTTCAGGATTTCTCTATCTGCCTCTGTGAGCTCATAGAGTTCATTCTTAAGGCTTAAAGATGTAACTTGCGAGGAAATTGATTCGGCTAACCCACTTTCGTTTTCCAGAAGATTCAATCTATGATATACTAGGAACTTTTCAAAGGTGTCAAGATAAGCCAAGAAGATTTCCACTTTTTATCACTAATGATATTTGATAGTTGGCTGGCTAGTCCACTGGATTTTTCAAAAATTCTTGTGAGCCTTTGTGTGTACTTACAATATTTTTATTGTTGTTCTGATTGTTGGGTTTCCAAAAGGTTTCTACCTATTAATATATATCTTTGGAAGTAAGACAAGACCTTTACCTTCAATTATGCGAGCCCATATATGACACGTTGATTACCTACTTGCGAAATTCTCATCTACGTTAAGAGATCTACGTTGGACGGCATAAAGCAAAACCATCTCAATAGTTTTATTTGGTGCACGATTCCCAAAAGTTAAAGATTATTCATTTGATATTGATTTTAATTTTTCATCTACTCCTTGAATGTAGTGTTTAAGTTGAAGAATGTTGTATGTATTTTAAAGAGTCAATCCCAATGGGTTTTTTAAAGTTTCAACTCCATTTTCAGAGATGTTTATAACAGTGTAGAGACCAAGTCATTTTTGTGAAAACTTCTCACCCTTCCAATCAAACTGTTTGTTGTTTTTTAATAACAAAATTTCACCCACCTTAATTTCCGTTTTTGACAAATATCTACGATCATAATCTCGTTTTTTTTTTCTGCGCAGAGTTAATATTTTTGGCTGCATTATCGGGAACTTTTGTTCATCAAATTTTTCATCGCTGATGAAAAGATGGCATCAAAAAATTTAAGATTGAATGGCTGCTCTTCATCTGCATCTCCTTCTCTGTATTTTTGTTTATTGCTTTCATCTTTGTCCAAGTTATGCTTCACATCAATTGGCAAAACTGGCTAGCGGTTATACATCAGCATAAGTGGAGAGTAGTTGGTAAAAGACCCTCATTAATTTGCTGCTATATTTCAGGATTTCCTTCCCAAACCTCACCTGGTTTTGACGTTTTACCAATCCATTCCCGTGCAGGTGATAAGCAGACGTAACTCTCTGTTCTACTCCAGTTAATTCATGTAGTTGTTTACTAACTCATTTACGAATTTCCGACCTTGGTCATTGATTTGGATTTTAAAGCATCCATGCCGACACAAAACCTTGTACAAATATTGAGCGATAGCTAGTGCTAATTTGCCCTTAATTGGTTTGGCTTCCGACCATTTTGAAAAAAAGTCAATCAAGACGATGACATGACGATACCCATTGATCACTGAAATGCTTAAAACTTCCCCAAAAAAAACAGTCAATTGTATGCCAACAGTAAAATATTGTATGCTAACAATAAAAGTTTATTCTATAATCAAGGCCGACAACACAGGAAGGGGGGGAGCTACAGTGACACACGCTTCCACCCCCTCCTTATTCCTCCCCCTCCCTCCCCTCCCCCTCCCACACACAACCGTTTTTTTTCTTCCAGAAAATTCTAGATATAGAGGGTCTTTTTTTAGAAATTGACGATTGTGCCTTTCCACTTCGAAACCCGTCCCGTCAGCCATGATAATCACTTCAATGTTTGAAGCAATAAACACAGAACTAAAAAGCTTTAACTTATGCTTTAAAGTAAATCTAAATCTATTTAGTCTCTACATTTCATTACGTGCTGACTCCAGTTTGGAAAGGTTACCCGTAAGCGACAAACAACTGCACTGTAATGCAACAGTTTTCTGTTTCCAGAAAACAATTGAATTAAAAAAAGGGTGCTTAATTTGAAAATAAATATTGGTTCAATAAATAACGCCAGTTTTTTTATTTTAAAATGAAATAAATTTATTTTCATAAAAAAACAAAAATTAATCTTGAATAATTTTTTTACAAAAAAGAATTACAATAACATTGCACAAAATATAAACTTTGAAACTTCAAGTTTTCTTTAATTTGAATTTAAGATATTCTTCTATGGGTATTTTTATATGTCTTCTTCTATGTCTTCTTCGCCACCATAAGAAAGGTTCAGGATTTGGATCATTAACTTCAGCTAAATTATTAAATGTTTATAGTATACTTTTTTATCATTCGAGTATTTTATTTTTTACTTATACTTTAAGTTTTATACTTAATTTAATAAATTTAAATGAAAGAAAAAGTTGTATTAATTAAAAAGTAATTAAATAAATGAGGAAAAAGAGGTTAGAAAAAAAGGTTGGAAAACGACTACATGTTGAGAATGAATAGGATGTTACAAGTTATATATAATTTCTTAACAAAAAAGTTGTGAGTTTAAAAAGTATAAAATTTCTAAATGAAACTTAAAACTGCTCTTATACACATGCAAATATTAAGAAATTCAAAAGTTACAAATACCTTATAAATTTATATAAATTATATTTATAAAGTTATAAATACCTTGATCATTAAAGTCAATTTCATTATTTTCTTCAATGTCATTCATTATCTCTTGAGCAATTTCATCTTCTACCTCTTCTTTTAGGTTTCGATTTCCTAATAAAAATAAACTTTTTAAAAACATTGGTCTTAAAATAATAAGTAATTTTATTTATATGTGACTATTTGAAAATCAAAAATCAAACTTATTTAAATAAAAAAGTTACAAAATAAGTGCTTAATAATACTTTAATTTTCAAAACCTCTTGTGTAAATAAGTCCAACAAGAGCAAATAGCAAAACAACAACTAATGTCTTCATTATGCTGGTACTCTCACAGCTTCCAAAACTTTTATGCTAACAAATTTATCCGAACTTTTATATTCCAAATGCAACATCTCAAATTACATGACGACATATTGATAATACTTATCGTCTCATTTTTGTTGTCATAAAAGAAAACTTACACTCAAAAACAACATTAAATAACAGCGAAGAATAACAAAAACAACTTTTAGAAACAATGGAAATTCGATAGAACCACAATTTAGTTAATAGTTACAAGTTTTTATCATTTGGGTATTTATAGTTCGTGATTAACATCAGTTGTTTTCAAAAAGTGTTCTTTAACCTTTGAACCAAAATATTAATAGCTGTGTGTGCTTACTTAACCGTAGCTACTTATTTAAGGTAGTTTTAAAATATCATCGCATTAGTAAGATACCTAATCAAGTCATAGTTTTATCAAACAATCTGGTCTCTAAATTATGATGGAAGTTAAAATTTTTTGTAGTAGTTCAATATATATATATATGTATATATATATATATATATATATATATATATATATATATATATATATATATATATATATATATATATATATATATATATATATATATATATATATATATTCCCAGTTTTGACAATTGTAACTAAGCTTATCTTAATAGTATATAAGTAATAATAATAAACTGCTTTTTATATACAGTATATAATTTTTTTTATATTATACAATATAAATAATATTTATATACTTTTATAACTCATTAACTATATATATTTAAGATGGCAAGAATTTTGAAGAAGGCATTTACATTTTTTAGCTTCTGGCGTACTTATAGTTAGCTTTGCATAATTTAAAATTAAATAATATCATTCCAACTGTTTTATTTTTTATTTAGTTTTCTGGTTTTTAATGTAATTTTTAATTGCCATTTGGGTATGATGATTAAATAACAATGTAGCCAATGTCGGATGAACCCGTTGGATACCCCACAGTTAACCGATCAAAATCGCAAGAATAGAGTTGAGACATGTAAGGAAAATTTAGCCCTTTTTGGAAACGGCCCATGGAGGCTATGTGATATTTTTACAGGGGATGAGTCGTAGTTTCATTTGAGACAAGTTGGACTCAAGTTGGCTAACGCTAGTTGAGTTGGTGAAAGTGAAAGTCCAAGAACTATAGTAAGATGCGACAGGTTTCAGCCGAAAAATATGTTCTACATCTTCTTCAAAACAAAAGGTGTTGTTCATTTGGGTTATGTTGAAAGAAGAAACACCATTACTAGCGAATATTATGTAAAAAATTGTTTGAAACCTCTTGTATGCAAAATAAAAAAGCAAAGACCTAAAACAGGTACTCAAAATTTCAAATTTCTCCATGATAACGCTAGACCCCATGTGACTCAAACTGTCACAAATTGTCTTAACCAAGCTAGAATTACAATAATTCGCCACCCAAAATACTCACCAGACTTAGCTCCATCCGAATATTGGCTATTCGATTTGATAAAAAAAAAATCTTGATGTCGAAAGTCAAAAAACTGGCATAACGAAGCTACTTCAAAGTATACCCAAAGAAGAGTATAAAAAAACGTTTGACAAATGGCTTGAAAGGATGCAACTTTGTATAGATAATGATGGACATTATTTTGAACATTTAATAAAATAAAATTTAAAAAAACCCTTTTTTTTTTTTATAGGGGAGTTATACGAACTTTCCTAACGACCTAAGTATAATTTTTGAAATATTATCATTATTGCATTTACTACTAGTTTTTTAACATATATAAATATATAATAATCTTAATTATAAAATTAAGACAATTATTTTTACAGTAATTGACAGAAAATACCTAAGTGGAAATTTAAAACGCAAACAGCAAAAAGAAAATCTGACAGACAGCAAGTAACATTAGGATAAATTCCCAAAATTGATAATTTTTTTCGATCTCTTGATAACAATGTGAATATAATCAATGTATAACAAGTAACTCAAACCCAACTGTAGAATGTCCACAGTTGAATACTTAAATTTGTTATTATTATTATTATTATTATTATTATTATTATTAATATTATTATCATAACTTTTTATTGTGGATTTAAACTGCATAGTTTTTTTTGTTTTAGCCGAGTTTGTCAATATGTCAATCTGATGCAGCATTGTGGAGGAAT
This sequence comes from Hydra vulgaris, assembly GCF_038396675.1. NCBI lineage: Eukaryota > Metazoa > Cnidaria > Hydrozoa > Anthoathecata > Hydridae > Hydra > Hydra vulgaris. The sequence continues at coordinate 40,030,364 of NC_088922.1, forward strand.
TTGAAAGAAGCGCAAAGCTACTGGATTTCTATAAAGGAAATTCCTGATCAAATTGTTGCAGAGAAAAATTTGAAATTCGAAAGAGAGACTATTTATTCGTCATCCACTTGAAAACCATTTTGTTTCTTTTCCTTGCTTTTTCACAATTCAAATGAAAAATTCAGAACTGGATTCGATGACTCGTCGTCACATGGACAGCATTGTATACAGAGGCATGAGCAAAGTAAACAACACACTGATGCAGTCCAGTGCTATTTCGTAAAAGTTACAAGAAAAGGAAAAATTGATATTTATTTAAAACAAATTTAAAAGTTCTGCAAATTATAAGAAGTGAAGTGTCCAGAGCTAAATACTTTTTAATGGTTGTTGACTCGTCACCTGACACTACACACTGTGACTAACTTGCATTAACCATTTAATATGAGGGAGAGGAAGTTGTTGTGGAAGAAACATTTATTGAGTTTGAGTCTCCGTATGAGAATAATGGAAAGGTCATGGCAGATGCACTCAAGAGAAGATTAAACGAGCTGGGTTCAAACATTAACAATGCTCGTGGTCATTCATACGACAATGCGACATTAACGATGCTCGTGGTCAACCATACGACAATGCATCTAACATGTCTGGAAAGTGCATTGGTCTGCAAGCACATTTAAAAATTGAGAACCGAAGCATTGACTTCATTTAGTGTGCAGCACATTCTTTAAATTTAATTAGCGTAAATGCTTTTGACAGCTGTGAGACTGCATCCAATTTCTTTAGATTTCTTCAATGATTGTATAATTTCTGCGCTTCTTCAACTCACACATGGCAGATAATTTGTTCTGGTTTTATAAGTGGTGCAGGATAGGACAGGTACCTGCAAATTCTAGTCATATCCTTGAGATCCTAGAATCAATTGTATCAATCAAGATAAAGATGAAAAATTGAAGCCACTAGACTTTTTTTAAAAAAGCAGAAAATTTTGGACATGCTTTTATGACGGCCAAAAATCATGTTACGATTTGATGCTACAAGCATCAAACTTCAGGAAAGTTTTTTAACTCTTAAAATTTTAAAAGTTTTTTAGCTCTTGGTGTGCAATTGCTTCAATCTCTTTTGGATTGTTACATCAGTTTGTGAAAATTTTCTTGACATTCAGGAATGTGTTGGAATGTTCTCAAGCATTATTCCATAGCAGTACAAGCGCTATGAAGTATTTATCAACCTCTCTAAGTCATTCGGTACATCTGATCACGGAATTTTACTTTTAAAGCTAAAACATGTTGGCATTACATATCTAATAAATAGTGGGTTTAAAAATTTATCTTTTTGAAAACAACATTGTTATGTTAAATGGGTCAGGAATTTCTAATACTTTGTACGGAGTTCAACAGGAATCAATCCTTTAAACAGTTTTATGTAATATCTTTTATATATTAACTTATTATATACAGGCCTTTGAAGTACCTTATAGTTATTAAGGTATAGTTATTAAGGTGCTCCAAAAAGACGAATTGGTCTTATAACAAAGCACCGAGGAGGAGTATTTAACTAGGATGTTCGCTTATGGGGCTAGAGCGAACGTCGAGTAACGAACGCTTGGCCAAAACTCTAACCACTGTACCACGGCTGCTGATACATATAATAATATATATATAAATATCATGTTGAAATTTAAAGAGTTTTCGAATTATAGGAGTTTGTTCTTAAATATAAAACCTTGAAAGGAACTAAAAATTTATTTGATTTGAATGATCTTTCAAACTATAGGAGTTTGAAAGTTCGAAAGGTTGAAAGTTTGAAAGGAGTTTATCAAACTATAGGAGTTTGAAATACAAGAGTTAAACTGTAATCAGTTTATATATTTATGTCTTTATAATACGTTATTTATAAATCGCGACTTTATAAAAATAGAGCTCGATGATAAAACAAAATCGTATCTTATTTTTGCTCCAACCGCTTATTCTATTGTATATATATACACGTATGTAACCATAATTAACCACTCATTAAAATAAAACAATTTATTAAAGGGCGAAATAAATTCAATAAAAAAAATCATGCGGTTGCCATTGTTTTTAATGTACTGAAATGTTAAAAAATTCCCATAAAATACTATCAAAAATGTATGCTTGCAATAAAAGTTTATTTTATAATCACTTCAACGTAAAGATGATGTTCGAAGCAATGAACACAGAACTTGAAAGTTTTAACTTATGCTTTAAAGTAAATCTAAATCTATTTAGTCTCTACGTTTCATTAAGTGCTGACTCCAGTTTTGGAAAGGTTACCGGTAGGCGACAAACCACTGCACTGTAATGCAACACTTTTCACTTTCCAGAAAATATTTGAATTGAAAAAAAGGATGTTTAGTTTGAAAATAAATATAGGTTCAATAAATAACGCCAGTTCTTTCATTTTAAAATGAAATAAATTTATTTTAATAAAAAAAACAAAAATTAATCTTGAATAATTTTTTTACAAAAAAAAAAAGAATTAAAATAATATTACACAAAATTTAAACTTTGAAACTTCAAACTTTCTTTGGTTTTAATCTAAGATATTCTTCTATGGGTATTGTTATATGTCTTCTTCTATGTCTTCTTCTTCGCCACCATAAGAAAGGTTCCGGATTTGGATCATTAACATCAACTAAATTATTAAATGCTCATAGTATACTTTTTTACCATTTGAATATTTTGCGTATTATACTTAATTTAATAAATTCAAATGAAAGAAAAAGTTATTCAATAGAAAGAAGCTGAGTAAATGAGAAAAAAGAGATTAGAAACATAGGTTGGCAAACGATTACATGTTGAGAATGGATAGGATGTTATAAATTATATACAATTTCTTAACAAAAAAGTTGTGAGTTTAAAAAATATAAAAGTTCAAAATGAAACTTAAAATTTTAAATATGCACAAATCAAGAAATTCAAAAGTTATAAATACCTTGATCATTAAAGTCAATTTCATTATTTTCTTCAATGTCATTCATTATCTCTTGAGCAATTTCATCTTCTATCTCTTCTTTTAGGTTTCGATTACCTAATAAAAATAAACAATTTTAAAACATTTGTCTCAAAATAATAAGTAATTTTATTTTTAAGTAACTATTTAAAAATCAAAAACTTGTTTAAGTGAAAAAGCTACAAAATAAGTGTTTAATAATATTTTAATTTTCAAAACCTCTTGCGTAAATAAGTCCAACAAGAGCAATTAGCAAAACGACAACTAATGTCTTCATTATGCTGGTACTCTCACAGCTTCCAAATCTTTTATGCTAACAAATTTATCCGAACTTTTATACTCCAAATGCAACATCTCAAATTACATGACGACATATTGTTAATACTTTTCGTCTCCTGTCTATTGTCATAAAAGAAAACTTACACTCAAAATTGAACAAAATTAAATAACAGCGAAGAAAAACAACTCTCTTTTAAACATTAATTCTTTTACAGACAATCGAAGTTTGGTCGAACCACAATTTAGTTACAAGCTTTTTGGTATTGTTTCTTGGGTATTGTTGCTTATAGCTCGGGATTTACATCAGCTGTTTTCAAATGTGTCCATTTGGGTATTGTTCCTTGTAGCTCGTGATTAAATCAGTTAATTTCTAAAAGTGTTCTTTAACCTTTGAATGAAAATATCAACTCCTGTGTGTGCTTACATACTCGTAATTACATAGTTAAGTTTTAAAATATCGTCGCATTAGTAAGATATCTAATCAAGTCATAGTTTCATCAAACAATCTGGTCTCTAAATTGTGACACAAGTTAAAACTTTTTGAATGGGTTATTTTTGGTTATAAATATAGATATACATATTTTTTTCAGATTATGTTTCAATAGAATATAGAGCTCGTATAAAAAAAAAAAAATTAATTAAATTAGGTTCTAGTTAACACTAATAATCTATATCAATCTAATTTCGAAAATGATGCTCTTTTGATTTTGTTTTAGTGGTAGTAAAAGGTTTTTAAAATTTAATTAAAATTATAATTTTTTTTTAAGCATCAGAAAAACCCGATTCAAAAAAAAAGTAAATAATAATTAAGTCTAAAGCTATTGTTTAGCTCGTCAAGTCTTGTGAATTCCAAATTTTAATATTCGAATAATTTGTAAACTACCTAATAAACCGAGTAATTGCTTTCTAACAAGAATTTTTTAATTTAATAAAGAATGCTTTATTTTGAGAAGAAATGTAAATGTAATTATAAATTTTACGCAAAGTAAATGCAAATTTTAGTTTATTTAGCTTATTGGTTTAAAAAAGTGTGTATATATATATATATATATATATATATATATATATATATATATATATATATATATATATATATATATATATATATATATATATATATATATATATATATATATATATATATATATATATATATATATATATATATATATATATATAAAAAGATTTGGTTTCAAAGTCGAAAGTTTAACATTGAAATAAAATTGAAATTTTTTTTAAACAACTTTCGATTTAAAAATATTGAACATTTGTTTGCTAAAATTGTTGTTATATTTGGATGCGTGAAACAAATATTTACTATATCTTATTACATGATGTATATTTCCTCATAATTTTGACAAACTTATTTGCCTATAAACATCTAGAACTTTCAGGTTTTTATCTTCAAGAGTCTGAAAAATATATATTGTTGTATAAATAAAACAAAATATTTAAATAAATAAAATTTCAAAATTAAATCAGAGTTAAATTAATAAATAATTTAAAGCAATAAAAAATTAAAAGCAAAAATAAAATATAAGGTTTAAGTTGAGTAAATACCTTGTGCTGTTTTAAATAAATTAATCGATGTTATGTTTGAAACATGTTACTGAAAAAACTTTTTTTTTTTAATAAAAATAAAAATACAAATAGAGTTTTTTCTCTTGTTGTTAAGTAAAAATAAATCTGAGCTAAAACGTTTGAGAAGCATGTCATTTTGAAGTTAGATGATGTTTAATTTGTAAACGTTTAGAGCCTTAGTTTAATTTATTATTTATTTTACACGAGACGTTAAATATGGGACAATTATAAAGAAAATGTCATTTTAAACAAATTTCCTCGATAAACGATTGCGTTAAACTATCCTGAAAAAACGCCAATAGTATCCGGCTATATGCGTAAAGAAAATCTCAATATTTTGTTTACGAAGTTGATTGTATTATAATCTAATGCGATTGATGTCAACTTTAGCCTAAAGCGTTTCGGTGTGCATCAACAATGTAAATAGTCCGTTTGGCTGATATTAGTTCATACGTATAACATTGACATTTACAAACGTTATTAAAAGGAACTCGGAGTATTGAAAAAATTAAAACAATAAAGAAATCAATTGAAAAAGGGTGAAGAAAACCTTGCCATTATCTTTAGACAAAAACGCCTAAAAACAGGACAAAGTAATTATATAATCAGTTTTATTGAACTAAGATGATTAGTTATGAATGAGCCTATATAGCAAATAGTAGTAAGTCAAATAGAGTTTAAAGTTTATGAATGCTTAGGAAAAAGAACTCCTTTACATTTGTTACAATTTGTTGTAATGTTTATATACTTCATCCGATGTTTTTTCAAAATTTACCGCAATCCATAATAATTCTGGTGCCGATTTTTATAGTTGCACTAGGTCAATCCTATTTTAAAAAAATGAAACAATCAGTTCTATAAATAACGCATTGTTAAAAAAATTTCAAAATTATTATTAGCACCTTTTGCATTGTTAACTTTGATAGAAGAATACTTTTTAAAATGATTAAAAGCAAAAACTTAAAGCAAGACGGGCTTGTTAAGCATTAATTCTTTTCTTATTGCTGCATCCTGAAGTTGTCCTACCCTTGTTATCTCATCCTTGTTGTCCCACTTTAATTGTTCTAACTTTAACTTTCTCATTAGGAGAAGGTCAATCATAAATCAAAAGTTGATTTTTTCTTGTGTTATGTTAATTTGTACTGCTTTATTTCTGGTAGAAACCAAAAACTAAAATTTAGCGATTTATTTTGATTTATTTTTAGATTTATATTAATTTCTATTTTCTCTAAACTCTTTTTATTGTGTTTTTAACACAAATTTAGTACTGTTCCATAGTAGTACTGTTCCATAGTAGTACTGTTCCATAGTAGTACTGTTTCATAAGTCTTTAAAAACTTACCTTCACATGGAGTTGGATAGTTTTTACACTAGGGTGGGGAGGGGTAATACGGATAGAATTTTAGATATATTTTTTCTAACATAATTTTTTTTTTAGTTAAAAACCACCATAAAAACTTTTGTTATTTTTCTTTACATTCAGGGTGTATACAATAAAATCACAATGAGTAAAACATAAATATATTTTAAATAACTAACATACTAATCCTCTTTTAACAACACTTTTCATATATCCAAATTACCTCACTGGTGGGGTAATGCGGATACTCATTATATTTGATATAAGGATACTCATTATATTTGATTTGATATCACACTTATTGCTTTTCACGTTTTTAAAAAGTCAAACTATATTGGTTATGTCAAGCAGTTTTCTTTTACTTACTGATACAGTCTTCTTTTCAGCTTTGTTCTTTTCTTCTTCTTGTAACCTTGCGACAACATCTTGTGCTGTTAAAATTTCTCCCTTTTTGGCCTGGACACGTGCTCTGCGTTTTTTTGAATTTGTAAGTGCTGTCAGTGTAGGTTGACTTGGGCTAGGTGTAAGTACAGAATCGATTGTTCTCTGCAGGTTTTTTACAACATTTTCTTTTTTATTAAACTTATCTACTTCCTCATGCTTTGGTTGCATATTCACTATCTTTTTCATAGGTTTTGATTTGTCAACAGAGTAAAGACCACTACCATTAAAACCACTTTTCAGGAGTTTGTTATCTATCTTACTGATAAGAGCTTTTAGTAAAGTTGGAAATACAGACTTGTCAACATTTTTATGTCTGCTTTCTCTTAACCAATCTTTAAGGATTTTCTTCCAACGGGATTTCAATGGAGCAAGAAAATCAACATCAAGAGGTTGTAATGCATGACTTGTGTTAGGAGGTAAGCAAAGTAAAATTATATGATTGTCCAGAGCCTTTTTAACAGTAGAATATGTTATATGGCTGTTGTGTCCATCACATAGCAGCAACACAGGCTTTTTATAATCCTTTACATGTATAATAAACCTGTCAATCGAACTTTCAAAAATATAGTCCTCGATCCAACCGGATTTTGTTACACCATACATTGCATTTTCTGGTCCATTTTGACACCATGCATCATAAAGGTAGATGGCTTTGTAGACGACAAAGGGAGGTAGACACTGTCCATTTGCTGACCCACAAAACAGTAAAGTATACATTGATTTACCACATGATGGAGTAATGTCATAGGCTGTTTTTGATGTTTTACGAACAAAGATTTTTCCTGCTGTAGGATCGGTACGTAAACCTGTCTCATCTAAATTAAATATGCAATGTGGTCTATCAAATAAATTATTATTATTTAATGTCTTCTCATATAACTCAAAAAAATCTGTCAATGTTTTTAGAGAAAGATCATTAGCTCTTGCTTTTGTCAAAAGTTCAGGTTTTCTTTTTCCAAGGACTACATTCCATCTTTTTTCAAAAGACATGCACCAGTCTTTCCCTGGCTTGTCATCTTTGAATAGAGTTTTTTTGCCAATAAATGTTATATAGGATTTAACCATCAGTTTGATATCTTCTCTATCTTGTGGAAAACCCTTATCAGCTAAGTACATCAAGGCTTCTACTAGAAGATTTTCCTTAGTATTATTAAAAACAAACCCACGACCGCTTCCGATTCTTGTCATTCCTTTGGATTTGATCATGGGATTGTCTGTATAATGTCCCATAAGGAATTCCAGAAGACTTTGATACACTGTATACTGACTCTCCTCCCTTAACAAGCTGTATGGCAGTCATTAGTTTGCTGTGATCATATGTACCAATAGTCTTGCGTTGGTATTCACGAGGCATAATAATTTATTTCAGTTTTATTATTTTATCTAAAATATTTTAAAACAAACTTTAGTTATATAAAGTCTATAATTTAATTATAAAGTAAAGAGGAATACAAAAAAAAAAAAAAATAAAACATTTAGATAGGAGTTTAAATTTTACCCAAGCCATTCAGGGAAAACAAATTTGAACTATGATCTTAATGTAAATAGTTCAGAAGCATTATATAAAACTATTATATGTCACTGAAAAATGTATAATACTATATTAAAAAGCAAAAGTGAGCATAAATGTATATTTATATTTCGTGTAGCTTGTGTTTTTGTAATAAAATACTATAACGTAAGTAGGATTTTATATATATCCATTTTACCCCACTATTATTTTACTTGTATATCCATTTTACCCCATTTAAAATTTTTGTTTATTTATCAATATGGGTTAGAGAACTTATAAATTAAATTTTACATGTTGTTACATCATGGTCCAACTAATGAATATACATCATTAAACTTCCATAAGTAATATTACTGAAGTCTGCAGACAAAAGTTTTAAAACATAACGTTTTTTATATTTTTTTCAAAACAACGTGTTTTATATATTAACTCTTTATGTAAATCAAATATAAACATTGTTAACGCAAAAAAAAGAAGCCAATTATGTGTAGAAACTGTAGGTAATTTTCAAGTTTTAGAATTATGTATAGATAACTTACTCCATGGATACTTATTGAATATATCCATATTACCCCAACAATCCATATTACCCCACCCTACCCTACGCTTTTTTAAGACAATTTTTTCAGTAAATAACATTTTTATGAACCATAATGTATCTTTTTTTTTTAATTAAAAAAAAAATAATAAAATTCGAGTCATTTTTGCCTTTATTATGTTTAAATATTTTATAATATTTATTATAAAATATTTAAACATAATAAAGTTTAAATTGACTCAAAATGCACTCGGCAAATATTGGAAAAAAATTAATGAAAAATAAAAGATAAGTTCTTTGCCACTAAAAATCAATAACAAAAGCTTATACAAGCTACAAATTATAGCACATAAGTTCAATAAATATTCCATTGAAATTAGCTCAATCTCATAAATAATACAAAACCTTATAAAAACACCAAAAACTTTAATGGCATAAATATTTGGTTCCTATTTGTTCTGATAAATAATCTTCCGCAAGATTTCAAGAGTTTGATAAAGAACTCCAATCTTTTTAAAATATTCAAGTAATTGCAGATAAAATAAATGGAAATATTTACAAGGCCGACGTGAATAGGTGTCAAGTGAGGGGGTGCTTACGATTTTTGCTAAATAAAAGAAAATGCTTCTCAAATTCTCTTAAAATTGCCTACTTTATCGAAAAAAAAAGTTTTTAATTAACAACTCAGGGTACAAAAAGGTTCCAATTTGCCGACAAAGGGTGCAAATGTTCATTAAGTATTTTCCCCATTTTTGAAGATGGTGTGGGGTGTCGCACACCTCAGACCCCTTTTGCTCTTAAATATTGCTATAAATTGTTACGAACATTTAAAAAGTCATTTTTTTAAAAACGCATCTTTAGGTTAGAGGAGCATTTTCAGAGCATCCTTTTATAAGGAATTTTACCTTAACACTTAAAATTTGCCAGAGCTTCTATAAAGACTATAAGAATAAAGTAAATAATAAAGAAGTCAACAGATCAGTAACTAGTGATATAAGATCTTTTGCCTATCTCTTTTTTGTTTACCTCTGTAAAAATTTTGAAGAGATTTATGTTCAACAGAGTATGGAATTATTTTAATTACTAACAAACTGTATTGATTGTTTTATAGTAACATTTACAGTTACTATATAACAACCAATATAGCTTTGGAAAATGTAGTTGAACTAACATGCCATAATTCAATTTGTACAAACCTTTTGAAAAATCTCAATATACATTAGTCATTTCTATCGACTTCTCAGAAGCTTTTGAAAAAATAGACCATCATATTCTAATCAAAAAAATTAACGGTTTGCGTTTAAACAATAAAAGTATAAAATAGTTTTAAAGATATTTATCTAAACGTAAACAACTTGTGGATAGTGATGATGGTTGTTAAAGAGAACCCTAAATATAACCTGTTGTGTTCCACATTTCATTTAATCGTATTGAACGACTTGAATAAAACCTCGAAACGAAAGATTATATTGTTTGCAGATGATAATAATATTTTTCTCAACTCATACTGCTATTTGTGAACTTTTTTTAACTACAAATAAAAATATAAATTATAAAAAAACAAATTCTTACCAATATCGCTTATTTGGCCGGAGCCGGCATCAAACCTAGGAACTGTGGTAAATTATTACCTACACCTGAATTATCATCTCCCTCCAATCAAAATTCAATACGAGGTTGCGCTTTTAGATTATAGTAGTTAGAAGTGTACCGATGACGTCCGTACTACCTTAATAAACATAAACAACGAGGGAAAAACGCTTAGAAGGTAAGAATTCTAAAAAAAAGATTACTTGGTTTCTTGTCATACTGCAAATTCATACTTTTTAAATGAAGTATAAAAAAGACGATGTAAGAAAGATTGATAGTGATTAAAAATATACTACTATAAACTAATTAGACAAACTTTTTGTTGTGGTGTTTCTTTTTAGAAATGTACTTAAACATTGACTATTTTTGAAAAGAAGACATGTTAGCTAAATTTTTATGTAAATATTATGTATGGGTGATCAAAATATGGTCAAAATTTACTAGCTTTTGTCACGTGAAGTTTCGTCGAAGGAATGTTGAGATTCTTTTACACATATTTTTTATTTACTTCCCAAATTTCAAAAAAAAAAAAAAATAACGTAGCAGATATCTTTAAAAAAATAGCAGTTTTGGTACCTAATTTTTATTTTTACATATTCGACAATGAGAGTTAGGGGGTGGGTGATATTCGATTAAGAATGTCACACACGTTTTAGTCTAAAAACAAAAGAGATCTTAATTTTTTTTTAATATACTTCGCTGTTTATATAGAAATAATATAATAAAGTTACAATGAAACTTTTACGTTACACAAAGAATATATATAAAACAGACAGGGGCTCAAAGAAGATACGGTTGACTGATGTCACCACAGTCTTTTAATAGAGCCCCTTTACAATAACATTTAAAGCCCACATGGCTCAAGTAAATTTACAATAAAATATTTTTTCTAAAAAATACTACGTGAAGAATAAAAACTCATATATGCATACATACTCATATATACATATACACATAAACATACACACATATTCAAACATACTTACATATATGTCAGAAATTAAGGAGATGCAATTTCATTTGTCGTTTAAAAGAGAAAGTGCTTTTCAAATTTTTTATATTGTTATTTTTTAATTGATTCCATAAGGACGGGCCTTGGCTTGTAATTGAGAATTTTGACACTTGCGATTTTATTCTGCTCAAGTGATAGTTATGGTTGGTATTTGACCGAAGATTGTACTTTTGTGAAAACGCCAATGTAAAAATATCAGAAAATACTTTTGGCAGCAAGTTATTCTTATATTTATACATAAATATTAATATTTGAAGCAAATATTAATATTTATGTATAAATATTTGAAGTTTTGATATATTTAAAACATTCCTGTATTTCATTACAAGGGAAGGGTTTTCTAATTTCTTTAAGTAGTTAGCTGCTTTACATGCGTGGTTTTGTAGGCTCTGTAATCTTATTAATTTAGTTTTGTGTGTGTTAGCCCAAATAATATTAGCGTAGCAGAGGTGACAATGAACAAGGTTGAAGTAAAGCATTTTGCGTGGTTTATAATCAAGAAAGGCCCTAGATTTATATAACACACTTATAGCCGAAGATATTTTTGTATATATATGAAGATATTTTTGCACTTATATGTTTTTTCCATGATAGGTTCTCATCAAATATTACTCCCAAAAACTTTCTATGATTTACTTGATTTATTTAATTTTTATTGATTGACAGTTTTGATAACTTTAACGTAAGATTAGTTGGCTGTCTTATTTTATGGAAGAGAGCAAAACTTGTTTTTTCACAAATTAATGATAACTTATTAGCTATGAACCATTGGTTAAAACTTTCTATGTCAGTGTTCATTGTTTCGAACAATATTTTTACATCAGAATTGTTGTTGAATAAATTTGTATCGACTGCCTCATAACGATATTTTATGAGAAGCTTTATTCATATCATTAACATACGAGGAGTGAACCTGCAAAACCAAACAAGTCCACTCTGAAAAAATTGTGGGAAAATGAGAAGAAAAAAAAAAAAATGATTTCAAAGAAGATCTGAATGATGATTGATTACATTATTCTTATGTATTATAAGGCCACACTACACAGTAGAAAGTTTACATATATTGGTGCACTTGTTTCCAAAAGTCAGTTTTTAAAATTTCCATGTCTGGAATATTGTCCATCAATAACATCAGAAATTTGTGTTAATAAAACAATTTGTTTTATTATTCTAAAAAATAATGTAACTATGAAAAATTAAAGTTGAATATGTCCATTACTATTAACACAGATCCGTCACCAAAATGCCCGTTTTAACATAACCTATTACTGTTTATATTCGAAATGCAATGTCATTATCCGCACAGTCGCACTCCTTTCCTGGCCTTGTATCATTAACTGCATTGGCAGATGTTTCTAAATTTAGATATACTTCGACACCTAGAAGGTTTTTCTATTTTGCACCGTAAGCTACATGAAGAAGTTTATGAATATCCTTTCACTTCTTAGGGTTGATCGGCCTGGATGATGGCAAACGGTTAACCACATTGTTTGAATGTTTTTTCCCTTTCTTTAGGAGATTGACTGGAGTGTCCACGTCACATTTGTAGCTGGATTCACATCGAACATTAATCACAGGCACTTTGTTTCCACTGTATGTTCTTGTTGCAATATTTCTTTTTCTTTCTTGAATATTTTTCACCGGTTTGTAGATAGCACTTGTTGCTGTCTTCCAGTCATCACAAAACCAGTCGGTTCCAATATGAAAACATTGTCACAATGGTGGCTAAATATTTCATGAAATCCTTTAGGTTCCAATATTGTGTTGTTGGTTTTCAACTCCTTCTCGATTCTTCCAAATAAGCAACCATTTTGTGCACTCTCAGTTGCATTAAAAGGACAAATTTATCTTTTATTGAGCATACTCGTAGCTGATTTCTTAGGCTTTCAAGTTGTACAGGTATCACAAGCAGGCGAGGAAAATCCTATATTGAACTCTTGTCTAAATCCTACTGAAAAAACTATATCCAACTTTTAGGTTTGCAGCTGAGATGGTTGAATTGTAGATTTTGCATAAATTGGTTTTTCAATTTAATTGGCAAATATAATCTTACACTTTTCTTTCTCCAACGGTGGCTTTCTGTTGCTTGTAGTTTTTTGATAAATTGATGAACACTCATTTTTCGAGATTCGTTCTTGTTACCTATACAATCCCACCACATCCTCGATTTTCAACATGACGTTTAATTACACCATTTAGGCGGTTTCTACCGATTGAATGAATGATTTTAAGAAAGACACTTTGACAGACGCAATTTGTTTTAATGAAATAGTTAGTTGAGTAAGTCTTGTTAAATACCCTTTGGTAAGATCTCGTCCGCATTCTTTTGGCAATGGTCACTTTGACATTTAGTAGAATGTGGTTGTCCTGCTGCACCTTATAATTTGCTTTGAAAAGCTCACGACAGAATGACAAAATACCATCACGGCAAACAAGTGAACATTCAAAAGCAAAGCATTTCTTGGCATTCTGACCCACGGGAGTAGATTTTGTATTTGGTTGCTTTTTGACTTCATGTTTATGTTTACGTGTAGATGTTATATCAATCAAATTCTCATTCACATTCACTTGGTGCTAACAAAAAAATATATATTAATAAAACACTATAAAATATAATTTAATAAAAACATTTTTATAATCAAGTTAGAGTAATGGTGAGGTTAAGAGTGGGGATGGTTTGATTAGAGTAAGTTACTACTGTTTGCTTAGGATTGAGTTAAGGTTTGGTTAGGGTTACATCAGGATTTGCTTGTCATGTTAGGGTTTGATTAGGGTTATGTTACAATAATATTATCCCTGAGCAGTTTACTGTAAAGTCCAAGATGCAATTATTATAGAGGGGACCGAGGAGGTGGGGAGGAAAAAACTTTTCTATCAGTTTAGTCATAGTTCTCTGCTACATCGCATTTTTTGGCTCTAAAAACTGCTAAGGCTCGCACTCTGCGTGTTTATACTGCGAAGTTTATAGTAATGTAAACTATTTAGGTTAGATTTGCGCCCATGGCAGGATATAACCACCTTGCAAATTGGGGCGAGATAGCCCATAGCAAAAAAATCAAGGGGCGAAAATATCATTGGGCGAAATGACCAAGGGGTGGACTGACCCTGTACCTTTACAATGCTATAAGCAAGGTTAGTGTAAGCAAGATTAGTGTAAGCAAGATTAGTGTATGATACTATTTATTTTATATCATGACAAAAGTTATATACCTTCTCAATTTTGCTTTTAACCAATTTCCACCAGTACTTTTCCGTTTTTTGGACCCTTGATTCGCTGCAAATACTTTCACACCCTCATTATCAACATCATTGATATCAGCATTTGCAATGTGCGCCGCCATTTTAAAAGTTGTTATAGTTGACTGTGTTGCTATATTTTGCAAACTGACGTAATAATAATGCGTTGTGATTGGTCAATACTTGTTTGCAATCTGTCTGGTTTTGCATGTCTAAAAATGGAATCGAGGTAAGAACTTATCAAATTCAGCAGAAATCAACGGTTTTCATCACGCTTTATCACAAGGTCCTGTCTGATAATGCACGTCTGACCTATTTGAAGATGTGTACAATGCTTGGGGTACTAAATGCACGTAAAGTTTTAGGAGTGGACTGATTTTGCAGGTTCACACCTCATATATTAGAAATAATAAAGGTCCTAACATTAATCCCTGTGGGACTCCGCAAACAATATCAAAAGCTCATGACTCCTCCAGGACAACAAACTGTTTTCTATTAAAAAGATAATGCCTTTAATGCCGTACTGCTTTAACTTTGAAAGTAAAATTCAGTGATCAACAGTATCGAATGTCTTTGAAAACCAGATATTCATCCATTTATCAGTACTAAAATTGCATGCTGGTTGTAGTTGGTTGCTGCCGATGTTCTGGTAATAAAATAGATGCCAGTAATGCTATAATTTCTTTTAAATTCCATCTAGCATTACTAATATTTGGAAGAGTCTTAAAATTACTCTTTGCAAAATCTTTTTTTTCTCGCTTAATATCCGTAATGATGCTCTAGCTGATGATTGACGTTGACTGTTTGAAATTTTTAACCAAGACATAAAATTTTGTATCAGTTCATCAACAAAAAAAAAGATTTATATTTGGTGACAATGTTTTGCCTCCAAAAAATTTTATCCGCGATATGCTTCAATGACAAATCTAACATATGATGCTGGCAACCAATTTACTGTAGAACTTCTAAATTCCTGGCTATAAACTCTTTTTTTTAAATATGCTACAACAACACCTTTTGCTCCAATATTTGTGTTTGTTGTGTCACAAATAATCACTTTTATTATTTCCCATATATCAAATTCGTTTAACAAATTAGTCAATGCAGAAACAATTGCTTTGGTTTTGCCATCCTCTAAAAGTAAGGCTGCCAACTTTATTTCCTGATCATTGTTTTTTAATACTACAACTTGCATTTCTTTCTGTTTAATCTTCTTGCCATTAAAATGTATTGTCCATAAAGATTTTTTTACAATTTTCTTTAATTCTTTTTTGATTCTATCAGCTTCTTTCATAACTGCTTTGTAAATACCTGCCCGTGTTGAAGTTGCAATATTATTATCTTCTTCTGACAACCGATTACATACTTTTTTGCTCTGGTGTGTACTTAGCTTTACATTCTTTACTATAGAAACAGCTGAAGCAGTTGAAACTTTTTTATTTTCTTTTAGATCTACTGAAATTACTAGTAGATAGGGCAAAATCATTGCCAGTCTCTCTTTTACTGTTACCAGAGTCAGAGTCAGTGATTTCTATTTGATGCATGGTTTTCTCATGAATGCATGGCTGACAAAAATTACTTTATTTTTGATACATTTAGATGCATAATTGGGAATAATTTCTGAAGTAACATGCCCTACTTTTCCATTACTTTCAACTTGCACTTTGTAAAAATTTTTTTTTCAGTACTCAGCCATACACCTTTTTTACTTGTAATACCAAATAATATTTCATTATAATAGCTAATACTGATTATCTGTGCCTTCTAATCTCTGTGGTATTTATTCATTAAATTTTCAACTTTTCTTGAAACTATTATCGCTGGAAAATTCAGTTTGGTTTATAATGAAATTAATTCACAGGCGATTACTATGCATCTTCCAAAAACAGATTTCTATAAAGAGGCCAAGTAAGTGAACCTCACTAAAACAAATAGTGCATTTGGAATTCTGCTTGTCAATTGCTTCTTCAATTTAAATGATTTTCTGTTCTTTTTGCTTTTGCTTTCTCAAAATGAACGAAATTGCTTTGCCGAATTTTCTTGTTTTTGTTTATGATACCACTGCTTATTTTATACATCCCTACCTAAAAAGGGGCTGAGAGACTATAACATCCCTCAAAAGGAGGTCACTCCGCAAAGTCCGTAAAAATTACCGTAAATTTATCAAAACACGGCCAAGAATTTTTGCGCTTGATATTTTTACGTCAGTGGGTTGGTAATGGAAATGAATTAAAAAACCTAAAAAGGTTTAAATAATAAAATATTCTTTATAATTTTAAACGTTACTTTATAAAAAATGTACTTACAAATTAAAAAATAACTTTAACAAGGTTTTGTATAACGAAAGAAAAACTGAAAATTACTAAATTAAGTGATATGAAAAGTAAACAAGTTAGTTTTGAAAAAGTGATCTATGCGGGACATTTTTAAAACCAATCATCAAGTTATATATAATTTCACAGTCCCTAAAAAAAGTTTCATTTCTTAATTAAGGCCATTAAAAAAAAATTGAAAATTTTAAATTACACAATAAAATTTATAAATCTAAAAAAGACTTTTATTCTTTCTATTTTTTATAAATATTTTACATCGTAGTTGAGAGAAGTAATAGCTAGAAGTATGTTATACACGGTTGAGAGACTAAAACATCCCTCAAAAGGAGGTCACTCCGCAAAGTCCGTAAAAATTACCGTAAATTTATCAAAACACGGCCAAGAATTTTTGCGCTTGATATTTTTACGTCAGTGGGTTGGTAATGGAAATGAATTTTCCAAGTTTGATAAAACTATATTGAGTTTTGTGAAACGAAGGTTTTAAATGTTAATGTTAGATTTTTTGCTGCGTATTTTGCTAAAAGATTTCTACCTCTAGTCCAATTTGCATCTACGATGCAAATTGGACTAGAGGTAGACCTAAACCCGAATTCTAGTACTAGTATGATCCAGTTGTTTTGGCGAAACCGATAATTAGACTAAAAGGTTTCTGCCAGAAATAGTTTTTTGTAATACTGCGCAGACAATTTTTTAAAAATAAAGTTAATAACAATTGAAAGTTAATAACTATTGAGATGTTCCTTCTGGTATTAATATTTAGCAGATTGTTTCTAATGTCAAATCTTAAATACAAATACTAGAAAGTGTCAACATTTTAAAGTAATAATCATGCCCTGTAGCCAGGGAATCGACTATGATCACTAGACTCATTTGGTATTTCCACACTCCAACTTTGTTGTCATCTTCATTCCACTGTTGAAAATTACCCAGTACCGTCTTCTTTCTCCGTTACCGCATACATCCCCGTAAAACAGTAAGTATTAAGGTAAAATATCTGATTTGTGAGAATTAAATCAAATAATTCATTTCTTAAACATACTTTTCGCGGGTTAGTAAAAACCAAAACTGCTGCTCCCATTTCACGGAGAACTCAACTTTTAAAATCTTGTAATGTTGTTGAGCGCTTTTCTAACGCTACGAATACAAAGATTGTAATCTTTTTGATGGTTTAAATTTTAACATTTCAAAAAAAATCAGGGGTAGTAGTAGCAGAAGACTCATAGAAAATTGGCAATATCAGATCAACGAAAGAAAAAGATTGATAAGAAAAATATAGATCTTTTAAATGTCATTTTGTAAAAATATAAATATAAAATAATACCATATAAAAAATGCCATGTAAAACAATATGTAAAATACTTACCGAATGTTGGAGACTTTTATTTATATATTTTAATTTATTTGGGTTCCCCCAGTTCTTTTCTAACTGGAATTCTGTTTTCCTTTTTAATGGCATTTGAAAATTTCTTTAAGACCTTTGCCAAATCTTCGCAAACTTCACTGGTATTAATAGTTGATTCATCGACATCATATGTTAAGTTTTTTATCTGATTTAACATATCGCGAATGTGTGAAAAAGTTGAAGTTGTTATAAGGGTTTTTTTCATCGAGTCATCAAGTTCGGTAGACGAACGCTCTCCGTATGACATTGGTTCATCGGCGATTTTACTTGGTGGGTTAATTGGAATGTATACAGTATTCTCACCATCATTATCTAGAGTCAGGAAAGGAGAATTTCTATATAATGATGACAAAGAATTCCATGACCATGTTTCAGGAAATCTTTTAAATACCAGGAAAAAATGCTTGCATAAATATGCAGATTCACGCCAACTTATGCAAGAACATTTCGGCATCAATTTATCACTTCCAAAATCTACAGTATAACTTTTATGATTACCTGAGAAACTGTTTACCGTAAATACTCCGTGACGTTTAGCCACGCTCCAGTCATCTTAGAGTCATTAGCAAGCGCAATCTTCTCTAAACAGTTTTTGATAAAATCATGTGGTCTGTTGATTAGATATTCAGGAACAGTTGTATTATAGAGTTTATAGCTGGAGTGCATTTAAAGGTTTGCTTCTTTATAGCTAAATAAATTAATTAGGTATGTGTGTAAAAATTTCAAACCATTTATTTATTCAAGTTTTATATATGGTTCGAAAGAGCTTCAAATTTGCAATAAAATGGTGAAAACATTATGAAAAAAGAATCATTACAAAAAAAGTTATGCTCATTTAAGTAACATTATTTTTTATGAAGGATTGCTTAAGAAAAATGCAACTTACGTATAAAACTCGCGTTCGGCTAACGGCAGCTTTGTAATAGAATCATTGTTAATTTGCGCTTGATTTTGCATAGTGAAATGTGCAAAACGATTAAAAAACGGAATTAAAAAAGTTTCGAATTTAAGTAACAAAATATTTTTAATGGTTAAAACGTAATAGTATATATATATATATATATATATATATATATATATATATATATATATATATATATATATATATATATATATATATATATATATATATATATATATATATATATATATATATATATATATATATATATATATATATATATATATATATATATATATATATATATATATATATATATATATATATATATATATATATATATATATATATATATATATATGGTTAAGGGTATATATATTTACTTTATTAAATATGCACCAAGGCTAGGATTTCTATAGTGTATCTTTAAATGCATTTAGGTGATCTTTAAATACATTAAAAGCCTTTGTGTTTTTGCTTTATTTTTATCGTTACTAATGAATTTCAATGAAAGATATATATACAAAAAAGATATATATATATATACATATATAACATCGGAAAAGGCGTGATATTTCAGTGGGGGCCGGAGTACAAAAAAATAATCATAAAACACCAAATAGTTCAACTAAAAACCTACAAAAATATATCCATCTAAACAATGGAGGGGGGGGGGGTTGTCCACCACGGCTCTCCTTCATTTTCCCTTCCGTAGCCCTTATATCTATCTAACTATATATAAATTCCAACAAACCGCAAAAAATAAAAGTAATTTTTTTAAAAACATACTTCATTAACAAAAAATTTAGACTATAATAATGATTTTCTTTTTTGCTTAGTAATGTTTTTAACAGAATTGTGGCTTTGAAGAAAGCCTAGTTTTTGAAGCAAACAAAACTGTGTCATCAATAGCTAGAAAGATTCGATTCTTTAGTACGCAAAGAAACCACATCCAATGATATCTAAAATAAAGTAAACCCCTAAATTAATATCGCTATACCTATTTATGATGCCTTATGTCGCGGATAATAAATAAATATATAACTGTTATTATTGCATTAATTAACATAATCAATCTCTAACAAAATATGAACCGGTTTAATCTTGATATGAAAAAGATCAACATCCATCGAAGCAATCGTGTGGTTTTCATCATGTTGCGTAACCTTCCAATGATACATAAGATAAAATATATCAGATATATAAAATTTAAAAAAAAATTAAGGCTAACAATTAACTAATGTATAATAAATTAACATGTAACTGTTATTACTGAATTAATAAATATAATCTTGAGGTCTTTAAGATAAACATCTACAGTAGCAAGCTGCCATCATAGTTAAAACCTTGCAATAAAAGATAAATGAAATTATATTAGATATTTAGCACAATAACTGAAAAACCCATTACAAATTAGAGAAGATGAGAATGATTTCCGAACTTAAAAAAGAATTAAAAATCACTTAACTCCTGATACACAACACATTTCCCATTACCAAACAGAAAAATCGATAGAAGTAGACCCTTCAATACTTTTTAACCTGAAATATAATAGATTTGATTATAAGTTATAATGAAAAGAAAGTTATATTGTGTTAGCGTAACTATCTGGTAATGGCATATGCCATTTGCATAGAGTGTACTGATTTATTATAACTAAACACTTACATCTCTCAATCCATGCAAGCAAAAGTCTGTCTTTCTGGGTAGAAACAATGTATAGCCATCATTATGATTAACATTAATTGTCATGAGCCAGGCAATTTGCTTATGTCAAATAGTAAATGAGCTTTGGTTTCCCATAGCTCGTTGCAACCAGGTCAACCCTGGTTGTTGGATATCGGTAACTAACCGACTACCTAAAATTACATTTCTATATACATATATGTATATACATATATGTATACATAAAAAGAAATTAAATAATTATAAATCTTTTCATTATCTTAAAAAAAGGGGAGGGTAGAGAATATGAAATACATTAGGCACTGTAAAATTTATTATAAAAAATAAAGATTAACCTACTATCTGTAAATAATATCTATTAATGCAAGTTTATAAAACATACTATTATTTAAAATAACATATACCTTATTACACATTTCTATTATGTTATCACCATATCACCACTTATTATGTCTGCAGAAAGTTGATATTTGCTCACATCATACTCAACACCATCATCATTTTCATTCTCTTTTGGTTTCCAATAAGAAACTATATATACATCACTTTTCTTTTTTTTAATGCCAACAATTCTGCCATAATATACATCCTGGGTGTTAGTGGCATTATCGAACCACATGTGGCAAATACTTCTTCCAATAGAAGCTCCAATAAGAATTTCTTCGATATCTGAGGCCTCATTATTTTCTAGGTCAGGAAACATTTCTTTTACCTGATCAGGCATGCAGTTTTTTAATATTTTTTCTACATTTTTGCGTTCTTTGTTTTCTTTTTTCTGAATTTTATCTGCTATTCGTTTTATCAATTCTAACTTCAGGTCATTATGACATTGCATATTTGTAAACCGCTTTTTTCTGGCATTAGAGATAACCCATAATATCAACTTGTTTTGAATATCATTTGGCTTTTTGCATAGCAGTGCAGTTGTTTTATTTTTGCAAGCACGAAGTTTTGAAGAAAGAAAACAAAGAGTGGCATTTGGAGCTTTGTGCTTTGCAGCGCTAAACATACCCATAAGTTCTTCTGAATCAATGTTGTGAAGCCTAGCTGACTTAGTCTGGTCTTTAAGGTGATCATTAGAACTCATTTCAAATTGCCGCTTGTACTGCCTGTCAATGACGCTAATAACTGCATTAAGGCAGTCAGCTAATGCTTTACTCATTTCATCAGTTACTGGGCAAAAGCTGATTATTGAATCAAAAACTACATCTTCAATATCATTACCAAAGAAATCAGTTTTTTGTTTAAGTAGAGATAAAGGATTCTTGCTGCTCTCAATAAGAGTGTTCCGAACATCTTTTACTATCTGAATGCCAGATATGTAGTCAAGTCCCGTACCTGGTGCAATATAAAATTTTGTCATCCAAGGACCAGAAAGTAGTTTTCCAATTAAAGCTAAAACACACAACTCACGGACACCTAAGGTGAAAAAGTGAATTAGCAACAAAGAATAATCTTTGTTTATAATAGTCTTTACTCCCCGTTAATCTTGCAAGTGCCATTACTATTTGTAATTTGTATTTGTAACTATATTTGTAACTAATTCTATACCCTATAATATTGTGTAGCACTTTATCAAATGAACTGAACAGGTATAAAAAAGAAAAAAAATACCTGTTTCAGATGTAAAGTCTTGAAATAAACTATTTCGCAGACCTCCGCATAACGCCAAGCCAGAACACAGAAATATCTTCAATATGGCATAGTGATGGATTAAAATACCACGTGTGAAAAAGCATATGTAGTCTGTTGCCTCTATAGCGTGGTAGCAATCCTCTGGGCAACTCGTGTTGGTCCAAAAAGGTTACAAAACCTTTTGGATCACCTATGAATATCATAAAGAAGCTCATTTTGGCAATTGTAAGAAGAGTGTGAAATAAAAACATGCACTAATTATAATATAATTAGTGCATGTTTCTGAATAAAATTTTGAGTTAAAATGAATAATTCATTTTAACTCAAAATTTTGTTCAGAAAACTAAATATATTTAAGTAAAAGAATGATTTAGATTAGTAAGAGTACCTTTTGCATCCTTGTAGCGAAGTTTGTTCAGCTGTACAACAATGTTTGCTGCAATGCAGTCTCTTCCAAAAAGTTTCCCTTTTGAAGTCTCTAATGCTTTAAGTGAAGATTTACAAGAGCTAGTCATTGTGTCTAAAGGGTGAAGGTGACAGTTTAGTTCATTTAATGATTTCTGCCAAACAAGGTTTAACTTTGCGATTGTTGCATGGTTTGTTGCAATTTGACTAAATCGATAGCCAGTATGTTCCCCAATTTTACGGAGCAGAGATGGCACACTTTGTGTAGGAACTTGGCACACAAGCATGTCATATATAAGTCTCCTAATACCTGCTGAGTAGCATTTTTCATTTTTGGTGTTTTGTGTTACTTGCTTAATTTCCTCCAACTCTTCCTGTAAATTCTGAATTTCATTTTGCAGTACAAGAATTGCAGAACTTTTTTCAGCAAGTTGTTGGCTTAACATTGCCATTTGATAAGAAAACTTTCTTTGCGTGGATGTCAACTGTTGTTTCAAACAAAAAATTTGATTTTGAAGTTTTTTCAACTGTAAATTCAAAAACTTTTCTTTTAATTTTTTTCTAAGTTGAGAAATTATCTTTTCCTTATGAGTAATAACTTGATTTAGATATTTAAATCTGTATGCTCTAGCTTTTGCCTTATCTTTTAAACCTTTAATATCCTCTTTATGCTTTCTCTTCTTAATTGCCATTTCGTTTGCCAAAATGGTTAATCTCTTTCTCATAACCTTTTTTCTGGGACTCAACTGGTCAGCTCTCAAACTGGATAGTGGTTCATGAGAAGAGGTTTTTAAAGTAGGACGAGATAAAGGAGATAAGTGATCACTATTCGATACAGATGAAACACTGATTTGTTGAGAAGAAAATGAAGAACATGTAGGAAAGTCAATTGAGGTTGCAATTGATTGGGATGTTTGTGCCACAGCAGATGTTGTTATTTGGTATGCAAAGAGCATGTTGCAGATGTCAACAAATGGTTTCGAATTTCGTGAAAAATGGTTTACAAAGACTTTTGATGTTCTAACTAGTTGCTGAATCTGACTTATACAAATTTTGATGTTAAAATACTTACCGATTAGTTCTACAGTTACTTTATATGAATCGTTGTTAGTTGCAAATATATGCAGTACATGTCCATTTCTACAGCCAATATTTAAATGAGCTGGTATTGGAAAATTACAAGCTAAATAAGTTTTAGCTTTACCATAAAATAGATTTGTTTTCTTCTGAGGTCCCATGATGCACTAAATTAAATTCAACAATCATAATACTACTATATAATTGGGTCAGCTATTAATCATAATTAAAAAATTTTAAAAATTACAATTAATCTATAAAAAATTTTTTTAAATATATGTATAATTTTTATATATCATATATAGCTTAAGGTGGCTATATGGTAAATTATGGGTATGGAAAAAGCTGAGAAAATGCTGTTTTTGTTTTTAATGAATTTTACGCAGAACCATCATAAAATAGTGTTATATAATTTTAATTTTAACATTTTAAATTTTATTTTGCAGAATTTTGCCTTTAAACTAATTTTGGTGTGTGAAAAGAGTTAGCCATCAAAAAAAAAATTAATATATAACCACCGTTATTATACTTGTTAGTTTTTGTGTACATCATTTAACAAATTAAAAAAAAGAAAACCCAAATATCCTTAGTAGTAAAAGGCTATTAAAAAAAAAGTTTGTATAACAGTTCTTATAAAATATATCATTATAATGAAAAAAAAATCAAAAATACTGAATTCTCTAATGTCAAAAACCGCCCCTCCCCCTAACACAATGTAACGGAAGTGGAAATACATACCTCCACTGCGCGGAACAATAGGGTATGTGGTCATGAATATTTTTTGATGAAATTTGGCAGGCACATAGAAAATAGATCTATACAGTTGCCTGAAAAATTTTAAATGTGTACCAACATGCCTTCAATATAAATGCACCTCCGGAACAGAAACAAAATTTTAAAACCGAATGAAAATCACTGATAACTGTAAAAAAAAAAACAGAATTTATAACAAAAAGTAACAGTAACAACAGCAGAAACAGTTTTATAAAGTGTAACAGTAACAGTAACACTAAAAGAGGTGGAAATGGTACCTCCACTGGGTCGAAAAATACGGTACGTGGTCATGAATATTTTTTAATGAAATTTAGCAAGCACATAGAAAATAGATCTATACAGTTGACTGGAAAATTTCAAATATGTACCAACATGCCTTCGATATCAATGCAGGGCCAGAACAGGAACGAAATTTTAAATAGCAATAAAAAAACTGAAAAATTTATTACTCGTAAAAAAAAACCATAATTTATTCAAGATAAAACATTCTACTTTTCTAATAAAGTCTAAGCTGATATAAAATTCTAAAAAAAAGACAAATAAATACATCTTTACCACACCGACTTCGAGCACGCTGTGAAAAAAAAGGTCACAGTTTTTAACTTTGAAATCGGTGCCGTAAAAAGCCAGATACGCACGTACCTAAATTAATTAAAAAGCTTAATTTCATAAAACTACGACATTTACTTTTGCAGTACATTTGCTATTCTTTACATTATTTTATTTAGTTTAATTATGTACTATTATATATACAAGCATTGCAAATTAGAATGCTCGTGTGTATAAAAGTATATGTATATGTGTATAATTATAACTTTTTAACTAAATTATAGAATTCCAGACAAATTTATATTTTAACATAATGACATTACTACTGTAAACCTATAAATATAAATGTAAAATATAAATAAACTAAAAAAAAAGTAAATAACCTCTCTAGTTTATCAGGAAAGAATTCTTCAATTAGGATTGTAAGCATGCTAGTAATTGAGGAGTTTTTATATCGTTGAAGGTATGAATATTTAAACGATTGGTTTTGTCATTCTACACCATTAGTTGTATTGCAATTCACCAAAAATCTATCACTTCGATATGCCCAAACCCATCGATATAAACATAATTGATAAATCTAAAACTTTTACATTTCTCTGTACCATACTTATAGTATCATATAGATAATGATAGTTAAACACCTGATTAATTAATTATCAGATGTTCACCTTCTAAATGTTACCTCTTTAACATTTAGCCAGTATCTTGAGATATACTCTTTGAATTTAATGAAATTAGCACCCCAATAATCAGAAGAAACAAGACAGGTTATTGCCAAATCCATTTCCTTTTCATTCCATGCTCTGGCAATGCGTCTTAAAATTGCAAGTATTTCCACTTTATGATTTGAACAGCCATTGCTTTTTTTGTTTATCCAACGTTCCCATGCCTGCTCTCTGTGAAAATCACAAATCAGAACATGTGTACCTAAACATAATGGTAAAGACTTTTTAAAAGTTATCACCATATGTAAACCATGCCAAGCAAAGTCACTAAAAATGATTAATTACTGCAAAATTCAAAACTTTTGAACCTCTTAAATTGATGCTTCATATTTTAAGAGTGTTCATGGAACATGAAATTTAACTAGTGGTAAAAAAAATTAACTTTATCTGAAAACATGGGTTAAAAATTGGAAAAAATTTGATGATTTGACATTTCAGTGGAGAAATATATAACACCATCACGGAGAAATTTTAAGTTGATTTAGGATTCACATAATTAAAATAATATCAACTAATATTTTTAATATACCTGCAAAAACTGCCTCAAGTGCATCTATCTCCTCATTACAGTAGTCTGTCATGCAAAATGACGGATGGAAAGATGGGTTCCATGACTTTAAAACATTTAACGCCTCCAATATTGAAACTTTTGTCTCGTTTTCAGTTACAAATGTAGCTATAATTTGATAATCTATATTTGTTTTCACTGTCACAAAGAACAATGGCAGCAAATACCTTGTAGTACGATATGTGGCATCAAGTAGAAGAATTTCTTCTCCATAACGCTTCATTAGTTTTTTTTGCCAACAAGTTTGATAAACAAAAAGGATTGTTCCAGCATCACTAACCTCAACATTTTGCTCACATTTTGGTCGAAAAAATATATTAACTGTTGGATCAGTTTCTTGCCAAGTGTCAATGATAGATCAAGTGTCTTCTTTAAAAGACATTCTTGATCTATCATTGAATACCTTAGCACGAGTAATTAAATAAGATTTAACATTTGTATATAAAATCTTATTTAATTATCTATAGTTATTCAATGATAGATAAAAACTACCAGCTTAGTAACTCTCCTATCAACCTATTCTATAACGTTAAAAAATATATATTAAATAGATTAAAATATACCTGAGTTTTCGTTGTGCTTTTACAATATGTGATCTTATAGTTTTATTTCTAGGAAAAAATCTTCTGTTATTGAACGGGGGATTTTGATCTTCAAACATTTCTTTTACTTTAATCCTAAGCAACCTTTTCATTTCTCTGAGATTTAAAATTCCTTCTTTCACATATTGTTCAATCTGCATTGAAAGTTGAGGATCTATCATTTGGGAAATTAGTTCAATCTAAAAATCGTTTAAACAATTTATCAAAAAAATAAAATTAAAACAATACAGAATAATATGATATATTTTTATAACTTGGAGATGGAAAATATTTTATTATACCTTATTCCCAACTGGATGATTTTCATGACAAGACAAATCATCTATTACCAGCACTATCTTTCTAATGACCCATTCTTGATACTATTTCTGAGTAATTTTGATGCATTTTTTCTTCGCCATTCAGTTGATTCTAAAATCTATAAATACAAACTGACTACTGAATTAAATGTGAAAATCTTAAAATAAAACAAAAAATATACACAGAAACAAATTAAAATATATATATATATATATATATATATATATATATATATATATATATATATATATATATATATATATACATACATAGAAACAAATTTAAAATAATAATGACCTTAAATTCTGGGAAGAGTATAATTTCTCTCATAACAACTTGGGCTGGGCACATAAACTTCTTGATGTCCTGAAGAACTACATACTTTTTGTGGTAATGATGATCAGCAATGCCCTAGTTTGATAATACCATATATCTATTAAAATGCAGATAAGTCATATTAAGAATATTGATTGGACATCATCATCATATCTTTTTTGATTATTGCATTCATTTTGTGTGCTGTTATTATTGATGAATTATTAATAATTCTATTACGTGTTAAATATTATATATGAGTTGATGACATTTGTCACTTGGACGTATTTGGTGCTATTACACTAATTATTTACAACATTACACTGTTGTATTATTTATATTGGTATATTTGTCGTGTTATATGTAAATAATGTTTTAGCAAGAGACCAAGAGATACCTATAAAGATGAAAGTTTAAAAGAAGAGAGGATCCTTTCATTGTAAGAGATAAAAAATTACTTTGATATCGCAAAATTTTGTGTTAAAATTGAGTTCTTTTGCAAAAATCTTTTGCAAAAATGTAGAGACCATTATATGCATGCAAAATGCAAGTTTGAGTTTGCTATTGAAAAAATTATTGTAATGTGCCTAAATTGGGAACTTTACTGTATAACTTAATTTTAAAAATTTGAAATATAAAATAGCAATTTACTTTTTTTTTATTTTCTTCTCTGCATTTCTTTTTGGCTGCTAAATTTCTATCAACTCCATGATGGCTGTCCAACACCTTAGATGTTGAAATCATGTAAGGTATTCCAGAGAATGGAACAACATCATCTTCCCATAACACTTTTCGACTTTTTGCAAACACATTATCTACAAAGATAAAACCCAGCCATTAGCCAAGCTACTGAATTCAAAAAAAAGCCATCATAATTTAAAACTTAGAGTTTATAATATACGCCTAAATAAAAGAATACAGGTTTAATGATTCAACTGTGTTTATAGCTAATGAGGATATAACACCAGTAAGTATTATGGAACCATCGCAATTGTCTGAATATTCTGAAGTAGTGAAGTATATAGGTGGATTTGTTAGTAGAAATCTAAAAAGATCTATTAAATGTAAAGCCTCTACTGCATCTCTAACGGATGATAATTTACAAAGTTTACTTGTTGATCAAAAAAGCAGAGGTGGTCTTCTTCATCCATCAAAAGATGTTATTGTAATTTGTTCTTTTATTGAAAAGTTTATAAGACACAGTTTTCCAGACAAATCAAAAATCAAAGAACTACAACTTTTTATGGAATCGATTCCATCTTTAAAATTGACTATCCTCCGTCATTTATTTTCTAAAGCAATTTTGAAAGGACTTACAAATCACATTCAGGAACTTCCAGTGGAAGATAATCATTTGGTTAAACTTATCAATTTGATTATAGAAGCCTATTTAGATGTACGTTTATACTATGTCTCATCCTGTGCAACAAGTTATATACAATGAACTCAAGTTCGAAACTAACTAACTAAACTTGTGTTGTTCAAAAATCAGTGAAAGAAATTAATATCCACATTATACATTTATATATATATATATATATATATATATATATATACATATATATATATATATATATATATATATATATATATATATATATATATGTATATGTATATGTATATATATATATATATATATATATATATATATATATATATATATATATATATATATATATATATATATAATAAAATAACATGTAATATTTTTTTATAACATATTTTTTTATAACATATAATATTTTTAAGAAAAACACTGAAAAAAAAATACCTTGATCCAACAAAATAAGTACTTTGTCAATGCACGATATTCCAAACATGTATTTTATACATACATATAGGTATATATTATAATAAATATAATATACATAGATATAGATGTATATGATACATAGATATAGATGTAAGTGATTAGTTAGTCTTCAGAAAGCACCATTTTTTGGAAACCAAATTAATATTCAATAGCAAAATTGCTAGTACAACTTCACTTTAAATAGCTGTTTATTATCAAATCCTCAGGTATCTTGACTCAGGTGTTGCTGATAAATTGTTAATAGCCTCAAGTCATGAGCCTAATGATTAAAATTATACAAGCTCATTAAACAAATTTTCTTGAAACTTATTAATATATATTACTTTTAATAAACCTTTGTAATAGTAATATGCTTTACAATATATATATTATATTACATATTACTTTTATTAAACAACTATTTACAAACTGTTTCCTCACTTTACATCACTTTTTCAACGATAACTCGGCTTCAAAATATTTTTCAATAATATATATATATATATATATATATATATATATATATATATATATATATATATATATATATATATATATATATATATATATATATATATATATATATATATATAACAAAGAAACTATGTATGGTACTTAAAGTTTCATGGCTTACAGCAAACATCAGCAACGAAATACTATGTTAATTGCATCTAAATAACATACATATAATACATCAACCATGAAATACTAATTATTACAGATATATATATATATATATATATATATATATATATATATATATATATATATATATATATATATATATATGTATACACATATATATATATATACATATATATATATATAAATATATATATATATATATATATATATATATATATATATATATATATATATATAAATTTGGGTTAAAGTATTTCATAACAACCTTATGATATCAATTGAAAAATTTGGACAATTTTTTTTATTATTGCTGGTGAAAATAACAGACATTAGATACTGGATGTTAACTACAACAGCTATAATTTGAATTTTCAGGAAGTTGTTCAGAGTGAACATATTTTAAGTTGTTTTGCATTATTATTATTGTTATTATTATTACTATTTTGCATTATTTTATTATTACAAATAGCACAATACGAGAAGAAAAAGTTTAATAACCTTTGAATTCATCCTCTCTAGTATCATCACTATCATCTTCATCAGTACATTTCTGGATGTCATCATGTCTAAATACTTTTTCTAAGATACCATTATCCGATTCCATCATTTTTTAAATTTTAAATTAGCAATTTTGTGTGTAATATGCCTGCCGGATTGTAGCAATATTCAAATTGAAAAATATATGCAATATTTTCTAAATATATATTCAATCTTTTTCAAATATATTCAATCTTTTTCAAATATATATTCAATCTTTTTCAAGTATATTCAATCTTTTTCAAATATATTCAATCTTTTTCAAATATATTCAATCTTTTTCAAATATATATTCAATCTTTTTCAAATATATTCAATCTTTTTCAAATATATTCAATCTTTTTCAAATATATATTCAATATTCCTGGGGAGAACGCGGCCAATCGGCTTTTGGTTGAACAAAACATTGTCAACATTTAAAAATCTTTAATAATATTATTTATAGAAAAAGCGTGTAGTTATAAAAAGCAGTTATACTTATACCGATATGGATAGTTATAGCAAAGTTGCATCTTTGTTAGAGGAAGCTTCTATTCTTCTTCGCACAAATCAAAGCACAAATATCAGCAGGCCACAATCGGAACTCACAATAACCTCCACATTACAAAGAGCTAGAGGAATGCTCAATGAAAGTGGTTCATCGGGTATTTTTAGGCGCCTTAATAGAAACGATAGATTAAGGTCGTCAGCACCATACAGTAGCAATATAGGCAACCACATAGGCAATCAAAATAAATCAAAGAAAATGACAAAAACATTAGAATTTGCACTAATTTCATCTACAGAAAATGATGAAGAACAATTCCTAAAATGGGATTCTGTAATTGCAAATGGAATTTTGATTATCAATGAATTCGATAGTGAACAAATAATAAGAGAGAAAATAAAGGAGTCGTTGCATGAAAAATTTCCTTTGCTGGGTTCAGATGAATTCGATTTTGTTACGAAAAAAAATATCAAAATTAAATAAATGCTCAAATATTGATTACTCATATGATGTTGTAAAAAAACTAGCTGGACAAGGGCTTTTATATTTACAGCTAAAAGAACGATGCAATGATCATCAAATGATCATTCCAACGGAAGTTATTGAAATTCCATCAGCTTCATTTGTATCAAAAAGTTCACAACTAATAGATCAAGAAGATTTTAATGAAGTTGATATACAGGAAATAAAAGAACTTACATCAGCTTCATTTGTAGCAAAAGGTTCAGTTGATAAAAATATATATATTGAAATTGATTTTGAAAACCAAAAAATTAAGGAAATTAAAGAAAATAACTTCAGGATCCAATAGAAATTTTAAGGTTTCTTCAAAAAACAATGATCAAGTGCAGAGTTCAAGATATAGAAAACATTGATGAAAACACGGATAAAGATTCTGAGACAAACTTTATTTGTATCGATCAACAAAATATTTTAATGTCAACATTTGCTGAATTAGAATCCGTTGAAAATTTTTTAATTACATTTGAAGTTGACTTTATGGGAGAACTAGCTAAGGATTATGGTGGTCCAAGGAGAGAGTGGATACGAGAATGCAATAGAATGATTAAAGAGAGATTATTTGATAGTGGTTTGAGAGAACTCTTTGCTGAGGAATAATACTTTGTAGGTTTGTTAATTGGTATTGCACTCTTTCAAGGAGGGAAGCTACCAACATATTTACCAGACAGCATCATTATTAAGATCACCGAAAATACAGCAGATATTTGTATATCTAATATACAAAAAGGTTTAAACAAGTTTAATTTGATAAGGTTTTTCAAAGAGTTTCCACAATTACTTGAATTATTAAGACCTTCAAAAGTACAATTCACAGCAAAAATGCTTTTAAAATTATTGAAGCCAAAATTTTCATCAGAAGGGTCGACAGCTTTAGTTAAAGAAAAAGAGATTTATTCTATGTTTGTGAAATATGTCAGAGAGGTAAGTTTTTTTTAAATGTAAAACAGTGATCACTGTGATGTTTTAGATATTACATATAATATATTATTTAGGTTGCCAGTGGTAGAAGAGAGTGTGTTTCATTGGCAAATATTCTTTCTTTCGTCACTGGAGCTTCAGAAGAGCCTCTACTTGGGTTTGCATTGCAACCGTCTGTTGAATTTATTCCTACTATTGAAGCTGATGAAAAAGTAAAAGATCTATTATATTTAATAAAATAGTAGTATTTAACTGAAAGATTTTGCTCATACTCAAAATAAATATCGGAATAATTTATTTCATTCAAATTTAGTTTGTTATCGGAAACTAAATTATAATTTGAAAGATGTATATTATTAAAATATTATTTTTATAGTCTGTCAAGTCATGTTATCCAGCTACTGGTAGTATGTAATCTAGTACAACCTGATTCATGTTAACATCAGGAAGGGCATTTAATTGTAAAAATGTTGCTTTAACTTTTCTATAATGGTTTTTAAGTGTCACTATGAAGTGGTTTGGATGGTTCTTCATAGTTTATGGTTTTTAGATTTCTTCATAATACAAAACTTGCAAAATTAAAAAACGTAAAAAAGGGCAACTTTGGCCCTGCATGTTTCTGCATGACTTTGTTTCACAATATATATTTTGTTTTAAAATGTTTATATTCTCTACCATAACAGTGTTCCCACAGTCCTGCAATGTCCGGGACTAGTATCCTAGAAAGTCCTGGGATTTTTCTTTTTTTTTCTCAAAAATCCTGGAAAAGCCCTGGAATTTTTAAAGTGTAGGGGAAGTTCGTGTACCTAGGGCCACGTATTTTCAACGTCAAAGTTTAATGGTCCGCACTTGTCTAAAAATTGTAAAACTGATATGATCAAATGTATATACCAATTACTTTCTATTGATATAAGTATATTGAATTAAATAAAAAAGTTCCGCCATATAGAGGGGTTTGAAAAAAATTGGCCATAGGTACAGTGAGCTTTTTTTTAATTGTATCCAATTTAATTGTAGACCAATTGTGGCCAATTTTTAATTGGCCACCAGCTATTGTACCTAGGATAATTTAGGTGCAAAGTGGGACAAAACCACCCCAGTTTACTTTAATTAGTGTGATTTCTATAATAAGCTAAAAACATAAACAAGAATAATTTGCAAGATCTTGAAATTTTTTTAATAAATATGCAAAAATGTGTGTAAAAAAACTCCATGCTTGGATTTATGATGTAATTTTTCAAAAAATATTTGAAGGTTATTTTCATAAAAAATTGTTTTTTTAAATAAAAATAATAAAACTAGACATTCTTAAGTGTTGCAAGTTATAATAATATTTTTATTTTTGTTCATTTATAGGATCAGAAGACACATGAAGCATATATGTATATACCAACTGCACATACTTGCTCTAATTGTTTAGTTTTGCCGCGTGGCTCGCTGTTATGCAAGCTTCCAGCTAATAACGACCTTTTTGATGTTTATGACATGGCATTTACTAATAACTTTTTTGGAACAATATGATTTTGCAATATGTTTGATGATATTTTTACATGTTCATATATGAAGTCTTACCAAGTAATATATAATATTTGAGAGAAACGCTAATCTTTTTTTTTCCAAGTCTCTGGTTTACCCTCTAAAAATATTAAGAGACCGTCTAGAACGAATGCAAAAATTTAAAAAGTAACCCTATTATGGATAATTTCCATTTAGTAGCAAATGAATATATTGCTTGATTTGAATATAGGCTCAAAACGAATTACATGGAAGTAAAAAAATATAGTACTCTCGAGTCCTTAATAAACAACCCCCCCCCCCCCCATTTCCACTGTGCCGTTTATTCCCACCCCACTTGTATTCTGGACTCGAGAGTATAGATACAAAAGATTCTATTCAGTAGAAACTATTCTGTACACATTAACAAGCAGCTAATACAAAATAAAATAGAACAAGAAGTTAAATTCATCTGAAATTATAAATAAGATTCAAATTTTTCCACCACAAGTGCTAAGGCTTCTATGTAAATGTCGATTGCCATTTCAGTGGATTCTTTAGACATATCTATTGAATTTCTGACGAATGCTTCAATATCAATTCTATTCGGAATACTAAGTGAGTTAACAACAACATTGTTTAAATCGTGAGATAAAGGGCCGTCAACATCTACTCCATAGATATTTAAATCATTTATATCATTTTCAGTTTCATCTCTTGACATAGGATTGTCAATATTTATCATTCCCATAGTCCATATTTGATTGGGAGTCCAATTTTCTTCTGTAGATAAACGATGGTCGTTGTACATAAGTTTAAACTCTTTCAAGGAAAGATTTATTCTTTCTAAATAAACTATATGCAGTGTGAACATGTGAATTGGATTTTCAATATCTAAAATGCCGCTCTGTTCCATAGCATGAAAAGTGTAATAAAAAGGTAACACGACGCATCGAAACACATCTCTCCATAACCTCTCTATTCTTTGATTTCTTGTGGAAGATCCAGCTAAAAAACTCCCTCTGCCATGACCTCTTCTTGCAATCATTTTATCACATATAAGAACATTTTCTACCCCAAAGTCTACTCTTATTCTTGAAGGCGTTGAAAACTCGCTTGTCGCATTTAAAAAAAGATTTAACACCGTTTCTGCTAAATTATTTGTATTGGCTTCCAAAAACATTACTTTCCTTGATTTACCATCAATGCACCCATGTATTACGAATTTCCAACGAATTAGAGAGTGATGCCCATCTATATGCCATAAAGAGTTTGGCCATGGTACATAATAAGATCGCCTTCTAACCAATGCTCCCCA
The DNA here is from genome assembly GCF_038396675.1 of Hydra vulgaris. Taxonomy (NCBI): domain Eukaryota; kingdom Metazoa; phylum Cnidaria; class Hydrozoa; order Anthoathecata; family Hydridae; genus Hydra; species Hydra vulgaris. The sequence continues at coordinate 40,065,858 of NC_088922.1, forward strand.
TCACAATGCAGTATTCCTATGATCCACTCTGTTTAAACTAGAGCGGATTCTTCTTCTTTGTATATAGTAACCTTTTGATCTAAAATAACCAGATAATAATGGTTCCCCTGTTGCTACACCGTGACGAGATATGTATTCAGCTATAATTCTGTCTATTTCGTGGTCATTGATGTTGCTAAAACGACCTGTTTTGTTTAAATTAAGTTCATTTACTCTGCGATGAACTGTCCAACGTGAAAAACCTAAAACCTTTGATGCAACATTCCAAGAAAAACCCAAACACTTAAATTCTTTTAGAACATTTTTTGGAATTTCGTACTTTGGCCTTCCAGGGGTTTTACTATATAACACATTAATATTGATACTGCAGTATTTTGAAGATTTTTCATGATAATAAAGGGAAAGCATTTTCCGAATCTCCAAAAATATATATAATATACTTTCTATTCTTTCTTTGTTGTTTAAATCACCAATAAACTCTTCGTTAAAACTGTTCAATACTGGAATAAGTTAATCGATTAAATCAATATGCTGTAATAATAACGGCAAATAATCACCACAAGTGGTTTTTCCAATAAAAGATTCAACTTCATCTAGAAAAAATATTAAATTTTTATATAGATCTGCACCCATGTCTTTTTCAATGATTTCGGTCGCCATTGTTTTTGTTTGTGTTTAATTTTTTTGTTTGCCATTAATTGTAGTTATTATCCTTCTATTTACGCGCGTAAATTGCTTTATCCCAGGAATATTGAATATATTTGAAAAAGATTGAATATACTTGAAAAAGATTGAATATATATTTGAAAAAGATTGAATATATTTGAAAAAGATTGAATATATATTTGAAAAAGATTGAATATATTTGAAAAAGATTGAATATATATTTAGAAAATATTGCATATATTTTTCAATTTGAATATTGCTACAATCCGGCAGGCATAGTGTAACTAATTTTTTAAAAGAAATTTAACATGCAAATAAAAAATTTACGGTAATTTTTACGGACTTTGCGGAGTGACCTCCTTTTGAGGGATGTTTTAGTCTCTCAACCGTTATACACAAGCTTAAATGACAAGCTCACGCGGAAAATATCTACTTCTTGTTGTTTTACAAAACCATTGTAAATAAAAGTAACATATAATAACTTGAGCGTTTTATTGTTTTTTTTTTTAAAAAATGCGCTTCTTAAATTGAATAAAAAAAATTTGACTTATAAGATGTGCATTTTCTGCTTGTGGGTTTTTATTATTTTATATTTTTTGAAGAAATTTTCAAAGAATACCCATTTACTACGATGATAAAACGCATATTTTTGAAACAAAGATATGAGTTTTATAAAACTATATAATAACTATGAAATTTATTGCGATAAAAATTTTTTAAAAATTTCCGGGAAATTTCCGGAAATTTTCAACCCTATATATAACAATATAACACTGGATTTAAATTAGATTAAATTTTTCAATAAAAATTTTTTTTAGGGGTTGCTACGGACCCTTGAATATTAAATCGGTCCCTAGTATTATCAAAACAAAAAGTTTTTTAAAAGTATGTTATGTTGGGTCTGAAATGAAGCAAAATGATGTAAAAACTTCAAAAACATGTATAATTTTATGAAAAAACATCGATAAAAAAAATTATAATCGAAAAATCTTGTTAAATACCCTATTTTCCGTTTTTAGTTAAAAACGTTATTTTCTGTTCACTAAAATAATAATTTAGTTATAAAATGATTCATATTTTTGAAATTTTTATATAATTTCGTTTTATTTGAGACCCAACATAACATGTTTTTGAAAAACTTTTTTTTTTTGTGATAATATAAGGGACCGATTTAATGTTTAAGAGTCCGTAGTGACCCCTAAAAATATATTTTTTTTTTAAATTTTTAAATCCAGTATTATATTGTTATATAGAACACATTCAAGGGGTGTCAGCAGACATTTTCAAAAAAAGTCGTTTTTAGAGTCACCCTAATATATATATATATATATATATATATATATATATATATATATATATATATATATATATATATATATATATATATATATATATATATGTATACATATATATATATATATATATATATATATATATATATATATATATATATATATATATATATATATATATATATATATATATGTATACATATATATATATATATATATATATATATATATATATATATATATATATATATATATATATATATATATATATATATATATATATATATATGTATACATATATATATATATATATATATATATATAAATTAATTTATTATTGCTCTGTTCTTTTAAAACATTGAGCACTCTATTTGTAGAATACACTAACATAATTTATATATATATATATATATATATATAAATATATATATATATATAAATTAATTTATTATTGCTCTGTTCTTTTAAAACATTGAGCACTCTATTTGTAGAATACACTAACATAATTTATATATATAACAATAATAACAATAATAATTGCATTAAGAGTAATAATAATAATTGCAATAATGCTGAACTTAATAGTAGTGGTAGTTGTTGCAGTCGTGCCCATTCGAGCGTGTTTGACACAATCTTTTGGCAGCTATTGCAACCGAGATAATGGCAAGAAAGAGTCGCAGAACTTTTTTTATAAGAAAATGTGAACAAAAGTGTATGCGAATACTTAAGTAAACTTCAAGTTACGTAATGTTCAAACATATATCAGGTTTTACATTTTTAGTTTTACTTGAAAACTGTAACCCGGCAATATCTCCTTAATTTTGATCTATAACATTTTTCTGCCATTTTATAAAGTCTTTGAGTTCTACTACTTAAGTTTAAGGGGCTCATTTCTTTAATAAACATTCAAGAAATTTGTTTTTTTTTTCAACAAAAAGAGGGTTTTTAGTCGGTATTTTCAAAGTATCTTACATTTCAATTTTTGTGTGTTCAATTTTATACTGAAAAACATAATTTTTTTGCTGAACAAACTTTGTTTTGAATAAAGAATAAAAGAGATGTTAAATAAAATAAAAAATAATTTTTTCCTTTTCAAAATTAAAATATAATTTTATATGATTATTATATCTAACATACTTATATGCAAACATTTTATTTTAGATTAATATATAATATTAATAACTTATATGACGCCACCCAAAAAGAAAATTGAAAGAATTGATGATACTTTTGTAGTGGGAAAAATAAATTGTACTATCCCCAACAACAAATTTGCGACTACACAAGAAATTCTTCAATACTAAAACTTTCTGAGAAAATCTAAATCTGAAGTTAAACTGAGTTTTGTTGTAGGATGTCCAAACAAAAGTGAATCATTCTCAACAAGTTGTCCTACCAGTCAGTTACATTGCTGCATAATATCTAAACTTATAGTTTCATGGACACCTGGTGGATTGGAGAAAACCCACTAAATAAGATTGAAAAAACAAGGAAAGATAGGTTGAGTAACCAAAATGGCAAAGAGAAAAACAAAGCTTTTCTTGAAGACCAGTTAGAAGGACCCTATCCTTTGGATAAGAGATTTCAGTACTCATTAAAAAGAAAGTATAAATCTAAATGTAATTATAATAAATTAAACAATGTATCTGATACTGACTCTGAAAACTCATTAAGTTCTTTTAATACTAATAAAAGCAATTGATTGTGAATTTAAAATTGAGCCACATATTGATCCTACAAATTCTATCAACCTACCCAAGTATATCTTGCACCGTACTGCTTACAAAGCAGTTGGGGAGGGTTTAACTCCACATAAATATACAGCAACTCTAAAGCAGTATTGTTGTCAATTCAGAAGGATACATGTCTGAGTTTGTATGCTCTAACTCTTTTTCATACAGAGAAGCAGAGAACGATGTGTTCATGTGTGCAAATGAAATCAGAGACCATATAAAAAGCATTTCTAAACCTTCAAATTCTCTGAAAACAATTCATTTTGGTGGAAAAATGGTGAAAGAACTTACTGAAGGAAAACAGTTTTCAAAAGATAGTTTAGCTGTTCTTATTCGGGTTAAAGGACAAACCAAGTTACTTGGAATTCCAGCAATTGACTCAGATTCTTGAGGACACCAAAAAGATGCTATAGACTTGATTCTAACTTTAGATTAGAGGATAAAGTTCAGTGTCTTTGCTTTGATACATCTAGCGTTAACACAGGTTAAACAAAAGGAGCTTGTAGCAAAATTATTGTGCACTTACAGCTCCCTATGTTATTAACTGCACGTCAACGCCATATTTTTTAGCGTCATGTTACCCATTTTTGGGAGCTTTATCCAAGCCATACTTCAGGACCAGAGAAAAAATTATTTAAAGTTCTTAAGAACCATTGGAATGATCTAAATACTGAAAATCAAGATTTAAAAAGATTGTCAACCCCTACTGATTCCTGGATTGATCAACAAAGGCTAAGTGTTATTCAATTTTGCAGATATATAATTAGCACTAAGGTTTTTAAGAAGGTGAATAATAATAGCTTTATAAATTAATTCAATTAAACCTAATTATCCCTTACTATTTCCAAAAAATAAATTTTACTTTTAATTTTCAAGTTTTATAACTTTGTAGTTATTTTTGTTATTTAAGTTATTATAACTTAGTAAAACAATTTGTTTAGGATGGAAAGTTTCTTAAAAATTATTAGGAATTGGCTGAACTTACATTGGTGGTACTGTCAAACACCGACAGATTAAAACTTCACAATCCTGGAGCTGTTCATTATGCCAGATTCATGGGTAAAAGTTTATTTGACCTAAAACTGTTTCAACTTATGATAAAAATCCCTAAAGTTAATGAAGAGAGCAGGAATAAAATCACTGAATTAACAAAGTTCCTTTCAATTTTTTACACTGAATGGTTTCTTAGAGCGGAGTTAAGTTCAGCTGCTCCGTTTTAAAATAAATATATAATTTTGAATAAATACATAAAATAGGTATATTATTTGTTTTTAAATTAAACATTGATAAATTTAAGCCTTAAATAAACATATATGAAAGCATACTGGCAAATTAACAGGTTTGAGGAATCGAATAAAGCTGGGTCTCAAGCTGTTTCTAAATCCTTAATGTAATATACTTGGTACCTTGATCCATTTTTATTCATTATAGCAACTGCAGATCAGAAGTTTAAAGAACGTGGAGACTTGGCTGAGAGACTATTTGGTCTAAAACGAGTCCCTATAGAGGAGTATTCCTTAGAAAAACAGGAGTTGGATAAAAAAAGCCTCCCAATTTAGTTCCACTAATTACAGAGAAGTCTTGTCTGGTATTTGACATGCTTGGTCATGGAAAAGCTGAAGTTCAATGGGTGAACCTTCCTCCAGAGTATTGGATTTTTCAATACTTTCTATAAAGATTTTGAAACAGCCATCATGAATCTTGATGTTGTTCAACAACTTGTTAAGAAAGTAAATTTAGAAGAAAAAAGGCAAGATACGTTTCTTTTTACTTATGTGTACAAGCGAAATCGAAATGATAGAAAAAAGTTAGATCATGCCAAAGTTTCACTTAATAGTATTTTTTAATATCTACTAATATATAATTTTTAATATTTATATATATATATACATATATAAATAAATATATATATATATATATATATATATATATATATATATATATATATATATATATATATATATGTGTGTGTGTGTGTGTGTGTGTGTATATATAATTAATAGTATAAGATGCAGTATTAAACTTATAAGGCAAGATGCAAATTAATAAAATAAAATAAATATAAAATATTTCAACAATAGATATTTTTTATTATATTGGAAGTTGAGCTAAAATAGTAAGGGATTTCTTACGTGTAGTTTACAAAAAGGTTTTAAACTCCTCAGCTAATCTTGGATTGATGCATTGTCATCAATAAAAATCACTCTATGTTCCTCATATAATACTTTAATTTGGCATCGTTCACAGGAGTTATATCCTGTATGACCTTGTATACATTTTTAGAAGGTGCATCACATATGAATGCTTTAAGTTTAACATTAATTTTTTAATTCTTATATTATAAACATTCACTAGATCTAAAATCTTTAATAAAATCATCAAGAAAATCATCTAAGTAGTTTCGTTTTCTGGATCGGAGAAAACTCACTAAATAAGATTGAAAATTGGAAAAATTAAAATAAAATTAGAGAAACCATCTTCACAGAAAATACAATTATAAAATTATAGTTTTCTATTAGGCCAAGTAACGACCATAGTTGAAGATTATAAGATTTAAAAATGGTAGCCTATCAAAATTGACAGTAATAGATAACTCAGTATATCTATTACTATAATTTTTTGGATTCAAAAAAAAATTCATCAGCAATGGTAAAATATGCATAAGTTTCGCCGCACTTCCTACCTACTGTAAAAACTTTTGAGGATTTTAAAAGGGTTCTTCCATTTTTGGCAACTCTGAACGGCCATGCCTTCTGAGAGTATTTAAAAGATCTTTAAAATACTTGAGAGATTTTGTTTTTTGACGACCACCTTGTCAAACCTTCTGATAATGTTTTTGTTGTCAATAATGTTGGCGCATTAAAACTTTCAAAACTACAACCAAAGATAAATTCTTTACTCCACATTCTTTAAAAATATTATTAGGGGCTTCACAAGGTCTTTCAGGCTCATAAGAAACATTAAGTTCAGGATTAACTCGGTACTAATATTAATAACTTCATTTTGTGCCATTATAAAATCCAATATTTGTTCAGGCGATAACGCTTTATTCAGTTTTCAGTTACCATGTTATCTATATAAAACTTTTTCCAAGAATAATGTTAAAAAAATATATATATGGCCAATTCCATAGTTCAGTGACGCATCATGCGGAGAGATTTTTTTTTATAGAAATTTTTCTATAACTCAAAAATAATTTTTTATTACTCTAAATCAATCTTGAATTAAAATTTTATAATATAAACTAAACACAATTGTATTAACATAACGCTGCTACATAGCAAAAATTAAACATGAGTTCAGTGACGCAACGCGGATAAAAGTGTTTTTTTATCAGCATACTTTTAAATGGAGTTTTCGCTGAAATTTTAATTCTTGCTTCACTTATTAGATTTTTTTGTTGTAATTTATTCATTTGGCAATAAGGTAGTCATAAAAAAAGCCACAAACAATAAAGTTTTCATATCGTTTTATTTTACAGAAAAAAAACTATCAGGTCAGTGATAGTTTGTCACGCTCAGTGACAAAACAAAAAGACGAAATTAAAATCATTTTAAAAAGTTTTGTTATTTTGTAATAAATTTTAATTATACTCAGGTGAAAATAGCATCGGAACAACGTTATCATTCTGAACATAAAAATAATGTGATTTTGATATACCTTTGATTTTTCTTGAATAACTTAAAATTGAACTGAATCCAAGTTCATTTTTTTGTTGTCTTGTATCGTTTTCTGACATGTGAATTACAGATATTTGCAAATCTTGTAATGCTAACGCAAAATCTGCTGCTGACCTGATTTCGTATTGACTAGTTTTAACTCTCAGGGCTGCGATTCGCTTAACAGTAGCTCCTATTCCGTCAACCACTCCTTTCCCGTGCATCGCTGCAAAGAAATGCCAAAAGAATTTTTTATGAAAACGTTTTTCAAACACAACCATTGCAGCCATAATGCTTTTGTTTTTGAACTGAGAAGTGGCATTATTGCTGAACATGTGTACTTCTTTGACTTGATCAGGAATAAAGTGAAGGATTTTGTCAACGTACGGTAAAACGGAAGACTTAGTATGATCAGTTGAATCTGAAACTATGGCAAATGTTTTTAACTCAATGTTCCAGACTGCTAGGGTCATGATAGAAACTTGATTTTGACCAAAATGAGCCGCTTGTGGCTCATTTTGATAGAAACACATAGCGTTTTCAGCCCAGTCAACTTGGATTACCGCAATTTCAGAATTAACACTCATTGAAACCTCCTTCAGTTTATTAAAAATTGTTGATTGGTTTTTCTTTACAAATGCGTGTTTAACGAACTTATCACGCATCGCTGATATGTGTTGGATGAGTTCTGTTACAGTAGACTTTTTTGAAATTTTTTCAATGTTTGCATATGTTTTAGTTTCAGGCTTTCTCCACTCGTCCCAGGATACTTCGAAACCAAATGTATTAACAGTTTGCAAGTGTTTATCGAACTGTTTCATACCTTTGCATGCAACGCATTTTTCATAGGCGCAATCGTATGTGAACGGTTCACAAACAAAGTTATTTATCATTTCAGATCCAACTTTGATTGAAGGCGCTTGAATTGATTTTGTTAATGAATTTAAGGCAAATTGCATATTTTCATGCAAACTACAAACACAAACATTATGCGGAAATTTTGTAACTGATTTTACATTCGCAAAATTTGCTGAGTCCAATTTTTATGTGCAGATGCTTTTCCTTGAATAACTCGAAAGCTTCTTTTAGCGTATAATATAAATGACGTATCTGAATACTGTTTGCTTTTCCGTCAGATAATTGAATTCGAGTGACATCTTTTTTGTTTGGTGATATTTGGGAAACTTCATCTTCATTATAAAAGTTTACAACTGCTAAAACATCGCTTTCAGAAAGACCATACAGCTTTGAACATGCTGGAGGTAGACCCGAATTATCTTTACAAGCAGAGCTATTTGAAAGATTAGAAAGAATTTCAGATTGTTTCTCCTTTGAAGTTGGTAGTGCTTTTAAAACTTTTTTCAATGCTTTTCCTCTTTGTTGAACGTTTTTAAAAGATGAGCTTGGTCTTTGATATTGATTTAAAAGTTTTCTTTTTAAAGCGCGACTTTTTAAAACTCTTAATTTTGCTTTAGCAGCATAAGCTGCTTTTTTATTAGCATCGGCTTTCAATATTTCTCGATATCTCTTAGATCTAACTCTGGACATTTCTTTCTTTTTATCAGCATTCCGAGAAACATAATTAGCTTGGTATTCTGTATAACGTTTTTTTTTTTACTTCTAATTTTGATTCCATTTCTTAAAAATTTACAACTTTATAAGAAAATGTTAACATAAATCTAAAAGTTTACTAATATTTACTAATAGCCCTTCACAATACTAAAATGCAAAAATTTATTCGAATTTGAAAAATTTGAAAACCCACAACGAAATCTGAACTTTTGGATGATAGTTTGACTTCCTTACCGCGCTATTTTTTATAACGCTAATTATCCCGTCGATGGGTTCAGTGACGCAACAGCTTTTAAACTATAACTATATGTTAATACAATGCTTTTAGACCAATTTTTTTTTTAGTAATGATTAAAAGTTTACATTAAAATATATAATTTCTAAAAAAACCTCGCCATAAAGCATAATTTCATTGCGATAATTAAACTTTTTTAGCTTTTAGTTCAGTGACGCAACGTAATTTTTGCAGATGTGTATGTGACAAAAAAACACTTAAATTATTTTTAAAGAGTAAAAGTTTTTTTACTCAAGACATACACAGCAAAATCCAAGATTCTAGATCAAGAATTTTTGTGCTTATTTTAAGAACTTTTGTTCTTATTTTAAGAACTTGATTCTTGTTTTAAGAACTTAATTCTTATTTTAAGAATTTGATTCTTATTTTAAGAATTTGATTCTTGTTTTAAGAACTTGATTCTTATTTTAAGAACTTGATTCTTATTTTAAGAACTTCATTCTTATTTAAGGATATTTCAATAAAAATACATTATTTGTAGTTTTATAATATCATAATGGTATTATAAAATTAGGAATAATAATAAGTCCTGTGCAATTAGGGTTGGGGAGGGGAAGGGGTGTGACACCCCTCTATCAATGATTTATTCGCTCATTTAGTAGGCAAATTTAACCATTTTTGACAAGTCAGTCGGCAAATGCAGACCTTTCAGACAAGTTAGTCGGTAAATTTAGACAGTCAGTCGGCAAGTGTCGATAAGGCAATAGGCAAATTCTAAAAAACAATGACATTATTTATTTATTTATTTTCATTTTTAGCCAGCAATATATATATATATATATATATATATATATATATATATATATATATATATATATATATATATATATATATATATATATATATATATATATATATATATATATATCAAAGGCCCTTCCTTTTTACAGAAATACTTAAAAAAATCATTAAATTTTGAATGGGACCCCTAAATTCAGTGATATTAAAGCCACTAAAATTCCCTTCCTGTTCCCCCTCCTCCACCATCTGATAGACTCTGCGTTCATGATTTTATGTAATCAAATAATCTAATCCATTTGATCGCCATTAAGACTAAAATACCAAGCAGAAGAAGTCATATAATACAAGAATTCTATAGAATTTGCATTCAATAAGTGCGATTTTCATATCTGTGAATCTGCATAAATCTAATCTAGTATAAATGTGAATCTTTGTAAGGGCGAATTAGTTGCAAAATAATATAAGTGTTAAGTGCAAGCATAAGTGCAAACATGCATAAGTGCAATTTGGTTTGAAGAGCTCCAAAACTGTGCACTTTTTTATAATAAATAAATAAAGCAAAAATGAATATACTGCCAAGCGACGTATCAAGGAGTTTTTGTAGGACAGTACGTGGCTAAAAGGTCTGTCCCTCCCCCAACCTATTAGGGCCCAAAAATCTCAAAAACTTTAAATTAGGCACGGTTGATGCGTTTATGCCATATGTTATGTGCGCTTATGCCAGAAAATTTTAGAAATATCAGAGATTTTAAAATGGCTGCGGTTCTTGACTACATAATCTTTTTTTATATGGCAACTGTTTTTTTAAGTTTATTTTTGTAAAAGTTTATGTTGCAACCATATTATTGATATGACTTAATAAATAAATGTCTTTTTTTTATTAGTAAATAAATAAAATTGAGGCTAAAGAAAGTGAACAATCCAAAATGTGGACTGTACATGTTTTTTTTTAATTTAATAGCATGGCATGTTATACATAAGCATGTTTTACATAAGCATGATACAAGATGTTTTACATAACCATGTTACATGCTTATGTAAAACATTTATATTTCTGGTAAATTTATTGCTTTTGGATGTTGTTGTTGTAATATTGAGGGATTTTTTTTATTTTTTTGAAATAAACTTTGAGAATTTTTCAACTGCACAAATTAAAAGTTTATTTTTTTCATTATTATCATTTTTTTATACTTGACTATTTTTTAGTTGTTGCTTAAATTTAATTTTGCTGTAAAAATGTATTTTTAAATTAGGTGTATAAAAATGTAATAAAGATCAAAATAGCTTTCTGTTTATATATATAAACAGAAAGCTATTTTGATCTTTATTTATTTATTTATTGAACCATATATATGGTTAGGTATTAATGGCTATTGTTATTTTTTTGATTTAAGAATACTTTTTAAACCCTTTTTTTTGGAGAAAGAATCAATATATAGTAAATAATTTGGTAAAGCTACAGTTAAGCGGCCTAAAATAATTTTATTTTTTCGCTTGTTGCGCTTTCGTGTGAAGACTTGCTCAAAGTAGTGACTTTTTAATATAAACAAAAGGAATATTTATTGGCTTCAGTACATACATCGACTATCTTATAGCCTGCTGCTACAAGGGAGTGCTGCTACATCGACTATCTTATAGCCTGCTGCTACAAGGGAGTGCTGCTACATCGACTATCTTATAGCCTGTTGCTATAAGGAAGTGCTGCTACATCGACTAAGGGTTTGGCATGGGGCAGCAACTTTTTTTATTATTATTTCACTTAATATTTCTAATGTTTAAAAAGCATCCTCTGACGAGAGCGCAACAAGCGAAAAAATAAAATTATTTTAGGCCGCTTAACTGTAGCTTTACCAATAATTTATTATACTCATTATAAATGGATTCGCCTCCTTGTTTGTAGTATGCCTTGTTGATTGTACCTTGCTTGTATTATTATATATATGTATATATATATATATATATATATATATATATATATATATATATATATATATATATATATATATATATATATAAATTCAGTGAAATACCCTATAAACTACTTATCAACTTATCCTTTACTTTCTATCCAAAATTATCAAAAAATTAAATTGTCTATTTGTCTGGAATCATACGCAAGTTACCATACCTCTCTCAATCTGTAATTTTTTTTACTTCTATAAAAAGTTCTCGTTAATATCTTCAATCTTTTAGTAACCTTAAATTATATATCCTAAATCATTGTTCAGTTAGTGCGACCATAAATCACAAACTAATGCTTAAAATCATGGAAAAATTTACCATATTTTATTCATGGAATAATTTTTTTTATATATTCAATTTAAATCACTAAACTATATTAAAACTTGTCTTTATGCCTTTTTTTGGAGAGGCTGTTTGTAAAATGTTGGGCTCATTATAGGTTATTATTATTGCTTATGATATGTAATATAAATATTATTATAGCATTTTTTTACGATTACTCATATCATTATTGCTTGTTGTTATTGTTTATAATTTTGCTATTTTAATATTGTTATTGCTATATTAATATTGTTTTTTTAAGATTAGTATTATTTCTAAATATTGATGTTTTCTTTTAGCAATCCCAAGTTTCCAAATATACACAATGTAAAGTAAGTAAAGGAAACATTACTTTTCAATTAGTAAATTTAATATTAATAATTAATTTTGTTTGTTTTTTACATTTTATAATATGATCTAATTAAATGCTCCAGAACAAAGTTATTAGAAATTGGATGCTAAATTTACTCAAAAAAAGACTTGGGTAAATAAATGTATAGTTGATAGAAATCGCAAGAGAGTTGATAGAAATCGTCAATTCTTTCTAAAGTGAGTAGTTATTTTTTCAAAACTGTCCTAATGGGTTATTCTATAAGTATCCTCTGCTTTTTAAAATTGTTTTTATGATTTTCTTTTATTATTGTTTAATTCAGATTGTTGGCGAGATAGCTTGTGTATTAAAGTCTTCTGTTACAGTTGACTCAGTGAGGGTAAGCTTGGCTTAAGAAATTGACACACTTACATTCTGGAATACTCAAGTTGGTAGTTAATTAAGAAATTAAGAAATTTTCAGAATTAAGAAAACTAAAGTGGACAATAAATTGCCGACCTTAAACTGTTGCAGATCGACATGCTTTAAGTATATACATATATATATATATATATATATATATATATATATATATATATATATATATATATATATATATAAATTTGCAATAACAATATTAAAATAGCAATATATATATATATGTTTATATATATATATACATACATATATATATATATATATATATATATATATATATATATATATATATATAGATATAGATATATAGATATAGATATATATACATATATAAATACACATATACATATATATACATATATATATATATATATATATATATATATATATATATATATATATATATATATATATATATATATATATATATATATATAAACACATATATATACACACACACACATACATATATATATATATATATATATATATATATATATATATATATATATATATATATATATATATATATATCAGCCCTCAGGATTAGGGTCAGCATTCAGCAGTGTCAACCTAACTGCTAACCTCAAAGGTGTTGGAGATTGCTGACCTCGTTTCTATGTTTTATGGTAGGATATTTGTATTAAATTTTTCTTGCCGACCTCTAAAAAATTGAGGTTGGCAAAATATTGCTGACCTCATTTTTCCTAATTTCGATGGTTGATATATCTACTATAGCATATTTATGTAAGCATTTGCTCACTTTTTTTGCTTATCTAAATCGATATGGCTTTTTTGGGGAAAAAAAGGAAAAAACAAAGAATAATGAATGAAAAGATTGCTGCCCCATGCCAAAACCTCAATCAATGTAGCAGCATTCCACTGCTTGTCAGGGTATTTGTCAGTCGATGTATGTACTAAAAAAAGATGTTAATATATATGTACTGAAAAAAGATGTTAATGTTAAATTTTAGATTTGAGTTTGTTAAATTTATTTTTAGATAAAATAAATCCTTATCATAACAGACGATGGAGACGAGGCAATCGTTATACATGGTAAAAAAATTATTTTACGAAGTATTTCATTTTCTGACGCCGTGATTGGGCTTATTGGAATACACTATGTAATGGACATGGATTATGACGCCCGTGTCATGACGGCATACACAATTTACATTATATTTTATTTAAAGATAAAAGCTCAACAGAAACTCGTTTGAGTCAGATGAGTAGCCTATGGGAGGAGTATTCTCGCTACAAGCATTACCAATAACTGGACATTCCAAAGAACAACAAGTTTTATTTCAACGATGAGATTTGTTTAAATGTATAAATACTTTTTGAATATTCTTATTTTATATCATCCTAATTTCAAAATGTTTCTTTTTTTCCATAGAAAAAATACTCTTGTAATATTGTTTTACCGTTCAAGGAAAATATTATTGAAACAAGATAATAGAATCTTATTTTAAGCAAAAATGTCCCTGAAATAAGAAAAAAATTCTTATTGATAAAAATAAATCTTAAAACAAGAAAAAAACATCTTTATTTGAGCAAAAATATTCTTGAACCAAGAAAAAAGATTCTTATTTTAAGAATATAAATACTTGAAACAAGAAAAAAATTCTTATTCTGACCAAAAATATCCTTGAAACAAGAAAAAAAATTCTTATTTTAAGAATAAAAATACTTGAAACAAGAACAAAAATTCTTATTTTAGGAATATAAATACTTGAAACAAGAAAAAAAATTCTTATTCTGAGCAAAAATATTCTTGAAACAAGAAAAAAAATTCTTGTTTTAAGAATAAAAGTTCTTGAAACAAGAAAAAAAGATATTCAAGAAAAAAAATTCTTAAAACAAGAAAAAAAGTTCTTATTTTAAGAATAAAAATTCTTAAAACAAGTAAAAAAGTTCTTACGTGGCGGACAAGTCTATTTTTTCTTGTTTTAAGACTTTTTTTGCTTAAAACAAGAATCGTGGATTTTGCTGTGTATATGTAATCTCAAAGATTCTTTCTAAACAAAAATATGGATATGTTTTGTTTAAAATATTGCAATAACTCGCCCTCAAATTTTACTCACTTTTTCGAATAATAAAAAGAACAAACAGTTGCTGACATTCATCAAATTTATCTACTTGGTTCAAACATTTTCTACTCAAAATTTATTTTAACAATAATTTTAAAGTATTTAAACTATAATTAAAGAAATAAAACCTTTTGAAAAAAGATATTTTTAAACACGAAATTTATCTCTTCCATCGTGGAAATAGCCATATATATAAGTTTAGAAAACAAACATAAGTCAAAGGAAACTTATAAACTTTATATGAAAACTTAATAACTTTATATATTTACATGCCAATACATTCTTTTTAAAGATGTCTTTAAGACGTTTTAAAGAGGGCTATTGAAAATATCGAAACCAAGTAAAAAATAGACATACTAATGTCGTCATACGAAGAAACGAAATATTTTACTGTCTTTCTAAAGACGTCTTTAAGACGTATAGAAAAGAGTTTAAATATGCGCAATAAAAATGGATTTAAAAAACTTGATATTAAACAACTTGAAGAAGTCATCCGAAAACAAGACCATTTAAAGACCTAAATAAAATGGTCTTGAAGACATCTTGTGTTTGCTGGGTTGTAATTATCATTAAAGATAATTAAATAAATAACATGTTTTCGTTATAAATAAAAGTTGAAATTTTTTAAATATATAACAGTTAAATGTATTTAAACAAATATGAAGTTAAATAAATTAAACAAATATGAACAGTTGAATGTTTTTAAACAAATAAGAACAACGAGCATTTTTTCAGAAAATAGCAATTACTAATTTATTAGCAATCAAATTAGGAAAGTGCAAAACAATGTGCAAACCAAATAAAAGTTAAATTTTTATTAAATTTTCCATATCTGTCTGCATATATTGTCCGCAATATCGTTTTTATTTTAGTTCAAAAGTTAATTAAAAATTAATTACCTAACCATAACTTAAAAATTACGTTGCTATCCAAATTGCATCTAATTGCTACTGCGTATTATTACTTTAACCTTTTGTTATGTTAATTTATTGTCTTCATTACAATGTAACAATGCATTTGGAATCTAGCAATGTTTGCTTTGAACATTAACAATGCAATAAATATGTTGGTATCAAATATAAAAGTTATATATTTAATGTCATTTGTAAACACGTATAGTTTAATATTTCAGACAAACTTAATAATGAAGAGCTTTATCTGATCATTATACAAAATAAATGATGCAAATGATGCTTATGCTAATGCTTAACATGATTAAACGTGGAACTGTGGAGGCTTGACATAAATGTTTTAGTATTACGCCTCTGTATAACTAAATTAAAATAAATCATCCAAAAGAATATCATATAGAACGAAGAGTGAACAGAAAAGA
Organism: Hydra vulgaris; assembly: GCF_038396675.1. NCBI lineage: Eukaryota > Metazoa > Cnidaria > Hydrozoa > Anthoathecata > Hydridae > Hydra > Hydra vulgaris. The sequence continues at coordinate 40,082,270 of NC_088922.1, forward strand.
ACAGCTGTTAATAAAATCACGCCATCAGCTTTGTCAACTGGCACTACAGTAAAAGACGAGATTGTTTTGGAAACTTCTAAGCAGACTTTAAAAGATGAAGTCTGCTTAGAAGTTATTATAAAGTCACAAAAAGTATGTGACTTTAAATATAACTTAAGTACGCATTAATGACTCTAGGTCTTAAACTATTTATCGTAAAATTGGGTTAATGATGGCCTTAGACATCCAGCCATTTACGTTAGTTAAAGATAACTTAATGCATCTTTTAGAAACCATATATTGCTTGCTAAGTAGAAAATATTTTTCTAAAACAATAATACCTCAATTTCACATGAAGTTGAGCAATAAAATTTTAATAAATTAATAAAATCAAATTATAGGTATATAAAGTCTACTTATAAGTTATTCTTCAGATAAATGGATATGCCGAAGTTCTCATGAATCATTTACTTCATTGTCAAGCCACTGCACTGATAAAGATTTTAACAGAATTGATGCGGTATTACTCAACGTATTCTCATTTTCCTGAAAACCATACTGGAATAAACATATCCGAAAAGTTAGAAAGTATGTGGAATAGCTGAAAAATTCAAGTTGAAAGACGACACCTTGTAAGAAACAGTGCGAGCAATATGGTAAGTGGGAGTAATCTAGCTGAAATTCCCTCAATCCATCGAGCCATTTATTTGCTTCAATTAGATGTTTCAGATTCAATCATGAGTGAAAATATTGTAATTGATGTTTATTCAAAATGTTGTCGACTTGTAACTCATTTCAACCATTCATCCGTAGTATGCAAATTTTAAGTGAATTCGGCAACACCAAAATCTTGACCCTCTTTGTCTTGTTCAAGATTTCCCAACAAGATGGAACAGCACTTATCTGATGCTTGAAAGTCCAGTTCAACTATACTTAGCAAAACGTTCTGATAAAATGACTTTTTTTCTGCATTTGAATGGAAATTAATATGAAACATTATTAAACTGTTAATGCTTTTTTTTCCTATTAACTTACAAAATCAGTTCAGAAATAACCACTTTGTCTATTGTAATTCCGAGTATGTGCTCATTAAAGAAACATATGTCAAATGTTAAGTTGGTTTAAGTATTCAAAGAACAAAGAATCAACTTACAATTTCTTTGAAAAACTGATTTTTTGCTGAAACAAATGATGTGAAGTCTTTGAACATTTTGAAAAATAGGTAATGTCATACTTTATGCTACTTTAATTAATCCAAAATATAAATTTTCTTTTTTTGAAGATGATATCAAAAAACAGGCTAAATACTGGTTAATAAATAAAATTTTATCCTTTGAAAAAACTCTTGTTCGTTCTGAAGAAGATAATTTTAGTGTAAATGAAGAATCATCACAATTAAAATTTTTAATTAATACTGAAAAAGAAGAAGACACTCTTCTTTTTTAGTATTAATTAAAAGCATTTTTCAAAGAAACTATAAATGCAACGTCTGAAAAAACATTACCTTGCATAAAACTAAAGTTGGAGAAAAAATCAAATGAGATTTTGAATAGAAAAGAAATAAATTTTTTTTTCGGAACCACTTTTAGAAAAAAAACTCTGTCCAGTGAAGTCCTAAATGCAAGAATAACGATTTCCACTTTTAAAAACAGTTGCTTCAAAACACTTATGCACTCCTGCATCATCCATGTTTTCTAATAGATTGTTCTCAGAATATGGTAATATCTTTAAAAAAGAGATTTAAGTTATTGCCTAAAACAAGGGAAACGCTTTCGTTTATTCACTATAATGGAAGGAAAAGAGAATGACTCTTTCCATTTATTCATTTGTTTAAAAATTATTTGTTTTGTTCTTTGATAGTATTATTGGCTTTCTAAGACTTTTTGTTTCACTGAATTTATTAATTTGAATTAAGGGGCATTCATAAATTATGTCTTCAATTATGGGGGAGACATTATCTAAAAGTGTACAAATATTATATAAAATTGTACAAGTGTGTATAAAGAGGTAAGGATAAGAAAATATGTAAAGTAGGGACAAGGGGTCCAGACACATATGTACATGGTTGGACCATATTTTTCATGATTTTTACTTAAAAGTTGGTTTTTATTTTAAACAAAAACAAGTAATTTATTGAGTTAAAAATTTATACAAAAATATCAACAAAAAACAAAACAAAAAAAAACAAACAAAAAAAAAAACAAAAATTTTAGATGTAATTTAAAAAAATATATATAAATTAAAAGCAAAAAAAATTAAACATTTAAAAAGAAATTTTTTTTTTTGTGATTATTTGGTAGAAAATTTTTGTGTTAAACAAATTCTTTCAATTTTTGTCATATTTTAAATCCTAAAAAAAAGGTGTTGAAAAGTTACGACCGTGTTAAGTTTTTACCCACCCATTTTTTTTTTAGCTTTTACCCTCCCAAAATTAAATTTTTACATAAAAAAAGTTCCCCACCCCAAACATTTTGATGCAAAATGTGTTCATTAAAAGATTCTCTATAGTTTTGCTTACTTTTTCTGCCCCTTTGAGCACGGGGAGTTTAAATTAAAGAAACATATATACTTGTAATTACAACAACAACCATTAAAACATTTTAGAGCAGTGTTAGCAGTTTTCGCTGGTTATTTAAAAATAAGTTCGTTATCAAATTTTTAATTGAAGAGTTGTTCAAACGCCAGTATTAACTTTATAAAAAAACAAAAACAGCAACCAAAAAAAGGCACCAAGTAATATCCGGTATATCCGGTTGGATAACGGATAGTAAATTATCCGGCATTTTCAGCCGGATACCTCTAGCTACAACCTAAAAGCGCATCCTCGTATCATAGTCATAAGAATAAATAGTCTGGAAAAAAAAGTCATTTCTATTGTTCTACCGTTTTATGTTGAAACTCGTATCAACGACCCACTGATGGTGCACAAAAAAATAAACAAAACTTTATATAACATTACTCTCCTTAAGAATTTGAACTAAAGATTGGTTTTGAGATTTAATGTGAATAGTTTTTAACGAATTTTTATATAAATTATTTTTCTAATCAGTTAAAAAAAGATTATTTAATTTCAAAACTTTATTTTACATAGCTAAAATAGTTATAAATAAGGTAATATTATACTGCAATATAATATTACCTTATTTATAACTACTTTAGCTATGTAATAAAATAAACTTTAAAAACTAAATAATCTTTTTTTAACAGATTAGAAAAATAATTTATATAAAAATTCGATATTCGATAAAAATACAATATTGTAAGTTAATATTATATTGTAAGATTATCCATTTCAATGACATGGGACAATTTAGTTCCGAATGATTTTGAATAAATCTTTGACGTTAAAAAAATCATTTTTTACGCATATCAATCCCTTAAGGAATTGCGATTTATAAAACTGCAACGAAGATCACTTGAAGTTTTGTTGTCCATATTTAATTTGAGTTTTAAAATATTTAAATTTCTGTTATACGATTTCTTGAATGAGTAATATAGGGGAAAAACGTTAATGAAAAAGATTTAAAGTTGAATGTCTAAAATGTGGTAGTATATAAAAGCTTATTATGTTTTCCATCCCAAACTTTAGAACGAGCGTGATTATATACTCTCGTTATAAGCTGAGCGAGCGTTGTTTATCGCGCCAAGAAGGTTTTAAAATACAGTTTACGGGCGTGTTTCACGAGCGAGGTGCAATCGCACCCGTTTCATCACAAGCCCTGTTATTTTATTTGATATTACTAGAACATTATCACGACAAGGATTAGCATTTCGAGGTGATGGTGATGAAAGTAGAGGAAGTATGCAATTTGTTTAATTACTCTCTAAGCATACTCCCTTAATAAAACGCTGGATGGAAGAGTCTTCTTTACGAACACATAAAGTCACTTACTTGGGTCCTCGATCTCAAAATGAATTTATTGAACTACTAGCTAAAGAAACACGTAACATAATAGTAAAAGAGATAAATGAAGTAAACATTTATTCAGTATCTGCTTATACTACTCCAGATATATCACATCAGGACCTTTTATCAGTATGTGTCCGATATGTTAATAGCCAAGGCGAATCTGTTAAGCGACTTTTAGAAATTGAAAAAGGAAACGATAAAACTGGTTCGGGTACAGCATCACAAATAGTCAACATTTTAGAAAGTAATTTATTAAATCCGGAGTTAATACCCTTTCAATCCTATGATTTTGCAAGTAATATGTCAGGAAAATTTAATGGAACCCATGTTAAACTTTCTGAACTTGTTGGTTACAAAATTATATTTGTGCCATACTAAGCCCATCGGTTGAACACGTTTTTAGAATATAGTTGTGATGCTAGTAGTATAATTGGAAGTACTATTGATATATTAGAAAATCTCTATGTCTTTTTTTCTTCAAGTAATAAAAGATATGGTTTGTTTAATGAGAAAATTTTCAAAATTGAAAATGCGTTACAATTAAGAAACTTGTCAAAAACCAGGTGGACAGCTCGTGCTGAAAGTGTTAAAGCTGTATGGAATTCATTAGAAGCTATTGTTGAAATCCTTGATGAAGTTCTATTATTAAACGAATGTTTTGATAAAAGAACAAGATCAAAAGCGCTTGCTATTTGAAAACAAATACTTTCTTTTGATTTTATTGTTTCTATATCTTTCATGAAAAACATTATGTACAAACTGAAGTATCTTACGGAAACTCTTGAGGCAAAAAATTTATCTATAATTGATGCAATAACTATAATTGACAGCACAATGAAAATTTTAGCATCAATCAATTTTGATGATTATGCAATGAGCAATTTCATCAATAGTGCTAAAGAGTTTGCCACCTTACTTGGAATAGACTCGGAAGCTGATTTTCGAAACCATCATCGTAGAAAATTAGCTCCTAAACGATTCAATTGTAAAAACAAATTTACAATGAATTTATTTTACAGAAAACAGTTTAAAATAGTTCTTGAAACCATTTTAAAACAAACAAAGGAAAATTTAAAATCTTTTATTTCTTCTGTTGAACCACTATATCTATTGTTTTCTCAACATTTAATAAACTTAATATTTCATTGGATAATGTACAAAAATCTATTTCAATATTTCCATCAGCCAGTCAAGGTGCAAATCTTCAAGATTATGACTTAGTTCAAACAGAACTAGAAATATTATTTAATATGTTAAAAGAAGAAGAAACATCATTTAATTCCTTAATGGAAAAATCAGAAGTAGTAAAGCATATTTTACCATGTGCTAACCAAATTTGCCGTTTAGCCTTGACTTCTCCAGTTACTGTTACAACAAATGAAAGAACATTCAGTTAACTAAAATTGATAAAAACACATCTTAGATCAACAATAGCTGACGAGAGATTGAATTCTTTAGTTTTATTGGGTGTTGAAAAAGATATTGTTGACCAGCTGGATATAAATAAAGTAGCACATCAATGGTCGATTTTAAAAAACTGGCAAATAAAAATGTAGTTACAAGTTAATACAATTTATTATACAATTTTATTGCTTACGAAATATAATTATAAATATAATTTTAATAATCTTCTTGTAATAAATAATATTACAGTATTAAAACTGTATTGTGATATCGTAAATAACTGTAAAATTCTGATATCGTAATATATGCCCATTTCATATATGACAGTTATTACTTCAATACTCAGTAGGCCAGAATATTTTTTCCGTGTTCGCAAGTCCCAAAAAAGTGAACTCTTCAATCAATTTTTCTTCTATTATTAAAACATAGATCCTTTACTCTACTCAAAAATGAATCCGTTTAATTACTAGATATAAAGTCAAGCTTGCTAGAACCATTCATAATGGTTTTAAAAATGTCAAATTTTCGCTAATTTTTTCAAAAAAACTTATCCTCAAAATCCACATAACTGTACATTAACACAACACTCTAAACATCGAATCTATGCATGTAATGACGATAAGTCAAGCGAATCCGTTGGACGGATCAGAGCTTTATCTAAGTTGTTCAATGATCTAGGAGAATCTAGAGGGTCAGAGACCCCAAAACCTAAAAAGTAGGTGTGTTTTTTTAAAAAAAAATTGAAAAATGGCTACGGCCCAGTATTTCCCTGTTTTCGAGCGTTAAAATTTTTTTTTGAGTTGGCACTTACAGGAATTTTACCCCCCCCCCCCCGCCCCCAATGATTTGGTTCGGCAAGGCCTTGGCTGTGCCATCAGTTTTTCGATTTTCTGCAAATACACAAAAGTCAAAAAGGATACTCCCAACAATACGAACACTACCAACAATTGATCCTTTGTCAAAAAAAAAAAAAAAAATGATGTCTATCCTGCTAAAAATGACACCGACAAAGAAAATTATTTACCACATAATTATCAGTCAGAAAACACAACTCATAGTGCTGACCAAACTAATCAATCTTCAACACTATCTGTAAGATCTACATCACCAACAAAAGAAAAATTAAAAAAAAAATTCAAAGCTTTACAGCAAAAGTTAAGAAGAAATGAAAAAAAATTTAGTTTTGTAAAAGACATGGTTTCGCATTTACAATCCTAAAATTATTTGACTACAGATGCTGCAACTGTTTTAAGCGAAAATTTTTCTGGACTCTCTTATAAAATCATTAAAAATCAATTTCTCAATCAAAATGTTAAACCAAAAGGGTCACAGATACAATGATGAAGTAAAATAATTTTCTTTAACTCTTCATTTTTATTCTCCACGTGCATATAACTTTCTGCAACCAATGTTGTGTCTTCCTGCTGCCAGTTCAATATCACATTGGATATCATCTGTAAATTGTGACCCTGATTTATTGCATGAAGCTTTTGCCTATCTTGGTGATAAACAAAAAACAGATGTAACCTTTAAATAATGTGCCCTCATTATTGATGCTATGGCAATCAGAAACAGTATAACTTATGACAAAAGTTCAGGTCACTATATTGGTTTTTGTGATTTCGGCAAGGATATTTTTATAAGCAAACCTGATATTCCAACTGCTGAGGCATTAGTTTTTATGTTAGTCGGCTTGCGAGGACATTGGAAAATACCCATTTGTTATGTTTTATCGATAAAGCAAGTGATTTAACATGCTTTATAGAAAGCATTTTGAATTTGGCTTTGACATATGAACTTTGTATCAAAAGTATTACATTTGACGGTACAATTGCCAATTTAAATTCTGTTATCCCCTTTGGATGCCAGTTTGGCAAAGACGTTGACAATATTGTCAGTACTTTTTCATATAACAACCAACTGATACCCATTTTCCTTGATCCATGTCATATGCTTAAATGAGCAAGAAATTTTCTTAATGATTTGGGTGTTTTATATAGAATTTCATAGACACCTAATGAATGTAAAAATAGTTTGCCAAATAGCTTGCTCTGTTGCGGATGTAATTGAATTTTAAATGGTATTTCAACATCCATCATTCTTGGGAGCAAATGGTACAACCTGTTTTATTTGAGTTATTGACAAATTATTTGACATGCTCAATTCAAGAAATACAAATATTAAAACTTTAAAAAACCTTTATATCTTCATCATCAACTTTATTGGAAAGATTTTTTAAATGATACAATTACTTAACTGAGCAAGTTGACTGATAAAAATTGCATTCCTTTACTTTTACATAGAAGGAAGACATTTTATTTAGGTTTAATTATGGCTGCTAAAAGCACTGAAAAGTTATCCACCGATCTTTTGACACTTTTTGAGAAACCATTTAAGTATGTTTTAACTTACAAGTATTCCCAAGATCATCTTGAACGACTATTTGCTTGCATTCGTGGCAAAAATAATTACAATAAAAATCCTGATGTAATACAGTTAAAGTCATTTTTAAAACGAATTCTGCTGAGAAATTCCATAGTTGGATCGAATCATGCAAACTCCCTAATGTTTGAACCCTATTCTAATAGTTCTATTTTTTCTCTTAATTGGAGCAAAAGGTCGTGTTCTGTTGATAATTTTGATCAGGACAATATTAACGTAAAAGAAGTTTCTTTGTACTGTGATGAACTTCAAATGACTAGCTACAAAGAAGCAATACTGGGATATATCTGGTTTTATAGTCAGAAAGTTGATAATTATGGTTTCTTGTAATATTTGTGGCCAATCATTAACTGATATTTTATTTTACGAACATTCCTATGTGAAATCTTATTCTTCGTTAAATAATGTGAAAAATTGTGATAGCTTGTTTTTGCCATCAAGGGATGTTATTTCTGTTGTTGAGTCATGTGAAAAAATATTTAACTTCTTCATTAGTGGTAAAGATTTAAAAAAACCAAAAACCACCTCCGACCGAAATATAAAGCAGAAAATGATTCATTGTGTTACCAAATAAATTATGATAAAAAAGTATTTAAAGGACTTGATAGCCATGACATAGAATATTGGAATGTTAATGAAGATTTGCATTCTAGCCAGCTAGTTAAAAAGATAAGTGAATATTACTTTAAAATTCGAATGTTCAGATATGCCCAGGATTGTACCACTAAAGTGCTAAGGAAGTCATTAATTGGATTAAGACAACAAACAAGTAAATTATTATTCAAGGGTTTTATAAATGTTTAATTTTAAAATATAAAAGATTAAAATACATTACGATGTTTTCGTTTAAAGTTCTAAATGCAAATATGTTTTTAAATATATGTTTTTTAATTTGTGGATATTAAAATAGCCGTTTGTTTTAGTTTGTAAGCCAATACAATCTCTTTGACCAACACAAATTTATATTAGCTGTAGGCTTATCACATTTATAATCTTTTAACTAATCATCTTTAATTCCAACTTTAATCCACTGAAAGCTTTTGGCCGATATAAACATGGCCTCCAACGTATTACGCAATATTAAATTGGCTTCAATAAAAACGGCGAAGTCCGACATCTAGGTAATATCTCTATATCATTGGCTTCCAGACTATATATTTCTTGTGACTATACTCGTATTAAGTTTTAAATGGGGAAGATAATAATTTAGGTGGAGGAAATACTTTAGCTAAGAAATGAAATGTGAAGAACATACTCTAAAATAACACACCCTTTCACTAATAATAAAAAAAGTTAGAGTTAGTCTAGGGTCACGAGGGTTATAGTCAAATTTAGAGTCGTGGGTAGTCAGAATATGGTCAAGGTATGAATCAAGTTATTCAGACATTGACTCTAAACCCTAGCCTTGTCAAGGTTAGGTTGTCTAGGTCCTTGATCATGAGTTGATGGGATTTTTAATGCTGAAGTGTGTTTTATATCAGACATATTAGAGATGTATTAACCCATATTTCATATGTGTTTGTGTCACATTTGAACATAAGTTCATCTGCAAAAAATCTTACACCACTTAACTGACTGATGCCATCTTTGTCGCAATGTTTTGATGTTCATGAGGACACAGATGGCTCCATTAAATGATAAAATATTTGCCTTAAGTGACCCTAAAAGCATGTCTAAGTTAAACTTGAATTTGAAATTATATTTTTAAATAAAAAACTAATTTCCATAAAAATTTTAAAACAAGAATAAAAATTTTTAAAGTGACTTAAAACTGCAAAGATTATTTGCATGTATAATAGTTATGTTTGATGATAGATGAATGTTGGAAAAGTGCTGCAAGAGACCGTCGCCGTTGACAATAATATTCTAGAGGCCGACGCCGTGTATAAAATCGTTTAGGATGTCGGTGGGGGTGATGGTGTATAAAATAGTTTCGGATGGTAGTATAAAAATTTATCGATAAAAATTTTATATTGTTTATGGTCGACGCCTTCGGTAATAAAACATAGATTTAGGTGTAAAACTTTTATTAATAAAAATAGTGTTACAATAAAAAAGTTATAATCTTTTGTCTTGTCTGAAAATAGGGTAGTTTTTTTTGACGAAATTTTCAAAAGTCATGTTTGGGACAAATTGTTTCCCGATGACGATATAGTGACGATAAATATCAACTTCTTCTAGGAATGTTTTGTTATATCGATCAGCCATCTCCAAGACAAAAAGTGCTTCTTCAGTTGACAAAACGATTGTGTTTTTTACTAGACAATCACAATTTCCCGACATTGTATTAGTTAGCTAAAAAATTATAATAAATATAAAAAAAATATAAAAAATATAATAATTTATTAATACTAAATTCTATTTTTACAAAGTCATTAATTGACATGTTTGGAGGTAATTTTTTTATAGAGTTATTGTTTATAAGTTTATTGTGTATATATTTTGTTTCATATTTTAAACATGTTTCAAAATCCATTCTTTTCATCGGTCTTTTTAATCTAGCATCTTTAATTGATATTTCATAAGGTTCTGCGTCGAGTTCGTTCTCCCAATCATCATTATTATTTAAATTATTCATTTTTATCTAAAAAAAGGATGAAAAAATTATAGTATAAAGTTATATAAAATAATACTTATAAAAAATGAAATAATATAAGATAAACAAAGCGAATTCAACAATCAAATCGATCAAAGAAATATAAGCGAATCATTAAGAATGATGAGAAATTTAAGAAAATTTCCTTTTCAAGACAACTCTCTTACTAGTACACCTCCCTCCTCTATTCAATCTACATTAAACACTTTACCGCGTTTTACTACTTTAAACATTATTCCAGCGAGTCATAAAAAAATTTATACTTTGACGCCTCTTAGTGAATTTTTAATTTTTTACAAAACACCCAATTCAACCGAAATTTTACAAGAGCTTTATAAAAACGAATCTGTAAAAAAAATCCCCAACTTGCCTAGACAACTCGTTGATATGTGTAAAAATCAAGTCAATTATCGATTTGGATCTCATCAAATTTCTTTACGCGTTTATAAACCGAGAAACGAAAAAGCAACTTTGAACATTTTAAAATTTATATTCTATATCAAGCCTATGTTGTAGATGTAGAAGAATCCATAGCGAGTATTATTAACAATGTGACAAACACTGCTTTTGAAAAAACAAACGATCCAAAACAATATTCCTTTTATGCTAACGAATTTTTAACTTTACTTACCTCTTCTCACTCTGTAGCTAACATGAGAATAGCAGCCGATTATTACCAAATAAGACAACTTACTTTTGCAAAATTGTGGAATTTTATTAGAAAATACAACATACCCTTTCGAAACGAAACTAAATTATCATCCGAAGGTGTTTATGCCGGCGCTCTATCTCGCGATCCTTACACTGTCATGACTTCTGGTTTTATAGAAAGCGAATCCATAAGCGATAAAAGTTTTGCTGGAAAAAGAGCTTTTGAAATATTATTAGAAGCAAAAGACATTATTCAACAAAGATGTATACAATATGGCGAAATGTTTCGAGGTTTCAAATTTGACATTTTGAGAGAATATATTCAAAACAACAGCTATTTATTATCTAATAAAAATATTTATGATCGAATGATAAATAACTATGACGAGAACGCGCTAGCCAGCAGAGCTATCGGTGAAAATATGCTCTATTTAACATTTAAAACTTTTTTCAATCATGTGCCTTCGTTACCTTTTAGAGATGTAACAGAGGTAGTCATTTTAAAAGAAGATGTAGAACAAACTTGCGCTAAAGGAGGCATGTTGGGTTTATTAGACAGTATTAAATCCTACTCGAATCAATTTTACGACACGGAAAACACAATCAAAGAAAAAAGTTTACTTGAAATGTTGATGATAATGGGTACAATGTATAATTCTCAACTCGCTCGTTTAAATTCGCTTTAAATATCTTATAAAAAATGTTTTGAAATCGATTCTAATAATATTGAAAATTTTGCTAACTCTTTAAAATTTCTTAAAATTACCAATTTAAAAAAAAAAAATTTATTCACTCATCCGTTAACAAGTTCTTCCTTATTGCATATTCCTACACCCAAAAAAGAACCACGAACACGAGCATCTGATCCCTATTTAACATCGATAGAAACTAAAAAAGAAGAACCTACTGAAACAGCTAAAACTGAACCTAGTGAACCACCTGAAACTTCTCCCGAATTATTAGGTGCTACTGCTTTACCTGAAACAGTTAGCACTTCTGAACCAACTGGGGCTAGTGCTTCAACTGAAACTACTGAAACTAGCATAACTACAAAGGAACGAGTAGGATTAAAAAGAAAACCGTTAGAAACGAGATCAATGAGAAAAAGGGCTGAGGATAAAGAACGAGGAAAAGCAATCTAACAAAATTTTTTTTTAAAGAAATGGACAACGGCTTGAGAGATGCTATTGACAACCTTGTAGAAGATCAACTGACCAAATTATCAAGTTGTTTGTTTGCTTTGACAGACGTACCCAAAATTAAAAAAGTTTTGCTTCAATTTGATACTTTAAAAAAAAATCCAACCGATTTAAAATTTTATGAACAATTAAGAACGCTTTTAGAAAGTTCCATCTATGCCAAATGGAACGGTCTAATAACAGCTTGGTCTCATGTCATTTTACTTTTTAAAAAAACAACTGACGTCAATGTTAAAAACAAGCACCTAGGAAACCTTTTATTTACGAAACTCATCAATATTCATACGATAGACCTCGACAATATTTTCAAGCGGATTTGGCCGACATGAACAATTTTAATTTTAATTTTGCTCCTCATCGTCCTGAATTTTGTTTAGTTGTGGTAGATGGAGTGTCTAAAAAAGATTATTTGAGAGTCACCAGTAAAAAAACTGCCGATAAAGTGCTTAGTAGTTTTCGTCATATTTTTGAAGATATTAAAAGAGACGATAAAACTTTTATCTACTTACAAACCGATCAAGGTTGAGAATTTTTTAATAACAAAATGGAAGAATGGTGTTATGAACAAAACATTTATCATTTTAGTTCTAAAAATTATGGAAAAGCTTACTTGGCCGAATCGACAATAGGACGATTAAAACAACTTTATCAAAAATTAAGAAAACAAGGCGAACTTCAAAAAAACAATTGGAGTTTTTATATCGAAGATATAGAACAAAAACTAAACGAAAAAGAAAGAGTAATGAGTGGAATAGCGCCTGAAAATTTGGATGCTGACGACGCTAAAGGTAAAGCTCTTCGTTTAGTCGATCAATACCGTGACGACAAAAGACGAGGCCGTTCATTTTTCTTCCAACATGTTACATCGTGTAGACAAAGAATACAAAAACGAAAAATTAAAAATATACAAACCTCTATCCGTTGGCACCGATTGTTATTTGAAAAAATATAAAATAGATCCCAAAGACACGTTTAGCAAATCAACTACTCGAAATCACGCGTATTGGGACACTAGCAAAAAGTAATTATTATCAAAGTCTCTAAACGCTCTAACCCTTCAATAGAAGGTTATTTACCCGTTTATAATTATAAAAAGGGAGTAGTAGGCAATTTAAATACGACATTTAAAGTAAAACGAGAAGATTTATTACCTATTAACGAAGAAGATAAAGACATTTACTATAAAAACTTTGGCGAATATGTTAATACTTTTTTAAAACCTTTGAAGAAAAGACTGTAAGAAAAAAAGAAAAAAAGGAAAAATGAACAATTTAACGTTTGACGAAGTTTTAGATGTAAATAAATACGTATTATTTTAGCGAAATAAAATAAAAATGAAGCTAGCGTGCATTATAATGTGTTGAACGATTTTAGTTTACCCTTGAGTCCTAATGATATCAACAAACCTACATTTAAAAATAATACCATCCTACATTTAGCGAGTATGGATGTACCTACCAATTTAACTCGAGTAGACGAAAACTTATCCTTCTCTGAAAATGTTTACGGTTTAAGAATGGAATCCAAACCTGCTATAAAAAAAAATGTTATCAGATATTCAAAGCGATATCATTAGTAATCCTACGAGACCCATAAAACATTTTTATCTTGTTACTAAAAATGTTGTGTTGTATGCAAATCATATACCCTTACCAGGTGACACTTTTCCTTGCTACGACATATTAGATATGGAAAACATGAACGCCGATCATTTTAGTTATATGTGGACCTTTTATGCAACAGATGGAGGTAAACTCTTTGGTGTTATGACACCCACCGGCTTTCAAGATGGTTTTTTCATTAGAAAGTTGGAACTTTATAATTCAAAATTAAATAGAGTTTTGACTTTTTCAGACTTTTTTTCAAGTTATTATAATAAAGATGGTAAAATTTCATCAACGAAATACTTTAATCCAAAATATTTATTTGATCCTTTAACTGAACTTCGATACAAAACGGCGGTAATCGATATGCCGATCATACTTATGCCGGACCAGATTTTAATATGTTTAGTAAATATCTTACAAATAAAACAAAAGGTGTTCCCTCTTGCATTCTCGAACCTATAGACGGAACTTCAAACTATTATACTTTTTTTTTCTTTACCGTCCTTCCAAAGAAAATTATTGCCGCCCATGAAAATTTTCACATTACTTATGAAAGGTTTATTAGGACTTCAAATGAACCACAATTCCTACTCAGATTATGATATAAATTATGTTTCGGGAGTCATTGGAACTCCCGAAATGAAAGGCACTCCTTTTCAAGTTTTACCTTCAAACTTACCTGATGACATTTATAAAATATGGACAACCGATAACTCTTTAATCACTAAATATAACGCAAAAACTTTTATTGAAGTTTTAATATATTGTGAACAAAGCAAACCCATTTTTTCAAATACCATCAAAGTACCTCTTCTTAGTACAACTAGTTTTGAAAGAGCTACTACACCGAGTCATAAAACATGGTTAAATAGTGTCAAAGCGATTTTACAAGTAATAAAAGAAATAATCCACAGAATTAGTATTTTATTGCACTTCGCTCAACGGACAATTTGTTTATCAAAAAAAGAGTGACGGTACTATTATACAAACTTGGACAGACAGTTTACCATTAAAAAATATCATTTTAAAAATGTATCAACCTATTGGAAACAATCCTATACCTTATACTTTACTTTTACAAAGAGATCAATACAGTTTATCTCAACAAATCAGTCCTTTTATTATGCAAGTGGATCAAAATATGACCAACGCCATGACTCTTGATTTTAAAATTCAAAAAAAAAGATTGGCTTTTTTAAGATGCACTCTCGTTCAAATTAGTAATTTTAATACCAACGTTTCCAATTTTCCTACTGCTACAGACGCTTACATTTTTATCAAATGCGATCAAGCTACCCAATGTGGATTGTACACGAATAAAACTTTTGTTCCCGGAATTATTGCTTTTTTTAACTTGTTAGACTACACGAATCCTACTCAAGTCACTACTAATATCAATTTTACAAAAAATCGTAATACTTCTATTCAAGGACAATTGACCACCTTTGATATGAACGATGTGGACGATTGGAAACAAACAAGATGGTCGTTTCTCAATTCCAAATCTGAACCGCTCACCTTTAGCAATCTTAATTCTACTGTTTTTTTTTAATCCTACATTAAAGATTAAAATGATTCCATTTTAAAATTAACTAGTTTGATTACTATAAAATAATGTATTTTATTTTTTATTGTTAATTAAAAAAATATAAAAAGAAAAAAAGTGTTTTTTTTCACCACCTCAATTTTTTTTATAAAAAATGAGTCTCTTTTGCGCCAAAGGAAGATATAATAAAAATTTAGTCAATTTAGAAGAAAAAATGATGGAAGATTCAAAAATAAATCCTGAAGATCAATTTAATCAAATTAAAAATTATATGCAACAATTACAAAATCAGCTTACTCAATATTCTACTCAATCTGATTTATTAAACATGAAAACAGAATTGAACGAAATAAAAAAAATGAAAAGTAAAAAAGAAGAAATACAATATGAAAAACCTCCCAAAAAAATAAAAAAAAATGTGCAAATCAAACCCAAATCTAAAAAACGAAAATATTCAGAGACTGAAAGCGAAAGTTCAGAAGAAGAAGAAATTGTTGAAAAAAAACCTAAAAATAAATCAACACCTTTACACATATGTTCACAATGCTTTCAAGAAGTAAATGCAGTTGACAAAATAAACGGATTATGTAGAAACTGTATTATTCATCAAAGAGCCATTTTATCAAGTCCACTCATGCAGAATAACAGTGAAAAAAAGAAAAAAAAATTAAATAAAAAAAGTTTAATTGAACTTGGTTACACTCGAGCTTTAAAAGACGCTAAAAACAAAAAAATACCATTAAAAAAAAACACTTCAGAATCAGAAGATGATTAAATAGAAAAAAATAATTTTTTCTTTTAAAAAAAAAATGGATTCATTAGCTAAATATATGAGAGTGGACGATGGTAATCGTTATACACCCAATACAAACGGTCATGTTACTATTGAAGATGTTTAGCACAAGCCGACCACAAATCGTTTATTGCAAGAAGCAACAAAATCGTTTATTGCAAGAAGCAACAAGTGGTAATATTAGCACCGAATATAAAGCTATTTTATATGAAAAATATCCTGGTTTTCAAACAGCTCAGTTTCAAGATGAAATCATTGCTGTTAATAATCAGAAATTTTGTTACGATCTTACTTCTGACATGTCTAATTTAATTACTTTTACCACTATACTTAACGAATGGACGTATCCACAAGATTGGTATTTGGATTTTGATTTATTTCTTTATAAAAATTGGAGCACACAAACAAGATTTACACCTACAATAGACGATGCTTTATTGGGAAGAGTGTGTCTAGTTGCAAATTTTATTCACGCTTTAATTAAGACTGTCAAATTTTATCCCAATTATCAAAAAAAACAATACTACTTGCTCAAACAATGCTGTAATTAATCGCTCTTATGATTGTTTTAGATCTCTACTGATTAAAAAAAGTTATATGAAAAGTTTTAAAGAATTGATGATTAATCCTAATTTAGGTTTAATAGAAGACAGTGAGAATACCACAAACCCTATTACCTATGATGAAACCAAAGCGCTTATACAAGCTGCAGACCCTAATAGACTCATTTGTCCTCTCAACTCAGCTGCAGCACCTTTTCCTCCATCTGCTTCTTATCAAACAGCGCTAGCAACCAGATATAATAATTTCTTGACTGGGGATAAAGGTTGTAAATTTAGA
This sequence comes from Hydra vulgaris, assembly GCF_038396675.1. Classification (NCBI taxonomy): domain Eukaryota; kingdom Metazoa; phylum Cnidaria; class Hydrozoa; order Anthoathecata; family Hydridae; genus Hydra; species Hydra vulgaris. The sequence continues at coordinate 40,099,237 of NC_088922.1, forward strand.
GTACCTTTGAATTTATTGTGTGAAGTTTTTCAAATGAAAGAATATTTTGGAAAAAATAAACAAATTAGATTGGAATTTTATATCGAAAATTATATGAATCAACTATTAGAATGGGTACGACCTATCGCCGACGCCGACGTAACAACGTTCGCCAATGTGGGGTTAGCTATTAAAAACCCAATGATTTATTGCAATACTTATAAACTCAAACCGAGTTTACCGTTAGAAAGATCTTTATATCTCAATAGTAAAAAAGACGAGATGTATACTTTACTACGTATCGCTCACTACGAACAAGTTGTAACTAATGTAGAAAATGTCGCAGAAGTCACTGTCAATTTAGGAAGTATAAAAACAGCCGATATTGTACCCCACAGCATTGTATTTTTCGTTAATTCAAAAAAAGAAAGTGATCATTTAAGCAAAAGTTGTTTTACACCTGTTGATATGGCTTGCAACATCATTAAAAAAGTCACTCTTTATAATTTCAGAAGAACATTTGTTAATTCAGCGGGTGATACTACCGAATACGATTTGACAAAGCAAGACGATCAATGGACAATTTGGAGAAGTTATGTTTCTTGGTGTAAAGGAAATACGCCCTCTACTTTTAATATTAACAATATAGCAGATTATTATAATAGTGACGATGACAGTTTTTTGAGACATTCTAAGTACTACTTTAGTACTACTAACACTACTGAATCTTTAGTCATCGACACCACTAGTGATTTCAATTTCATCAACGATAAACCTCCTGCTGTTATTGCTGGAAATAATTCTTTCAAATCAATGTTCAATTCACAGATCAATTTAAAGGAGTGCTTACTATGTATTTGCAATATCCAGCTGAACTTGTAGAAAGTGGAGTAGGAGATGATATGCAAGTAACCTATGTTCCTACCAAATTTAAATCGTCTTAATTTGTCATAAAAACATTTTTACTTTTTATTAAACGAACCCTATTTCTATTGTATTTTTTATAAGCAAACGAGTATTATTTCTAAAAAAAATCTTAAAAATCAAAAATCTTGTTATTTTTTTATTTCTTGTATTAATGGCTCGCAGGCGCACAAGAAGAAGCGGACATCGTCGTCATCACCGTCGTCATAGAGGTAGCGGACATCATCGACATCATAGAGGGAAAGGAAAATTTTTTACAAAAGTTAAAAATTTTGCTAAACGACTACTAAAATCAAACGTAGGAGGCTACGCACTCGATTATCTTCAAAAACAACGCAATGCGTAAAAAATTTTGTTGTACCGCTTGTAAAATAAAAAAGAGTTCATGTAGAAAAAGAGGAAGGGGAAGAATCTATTTAAGAAAACGAAAAAGACTTCGAGGAAGAGGCGTCATAAATTTTCTAAGAACAATTTTAAATCCGCTCGGTTAATTTGTCATAAAAACATTTGCAAAAAAGCTAAATTTGTACATGTTAAAAAATAACTATTTTTTACAATATAAAAACCTTATCTATTCTCAAAAAAAAGTCGGAATGCATAGAAAAAGAGGAAGAGGAAGAGTTTATTTACCTCCTTTAAAAGGCGCTGGTAGAAAACGTTTTAGAGGACACTTAAAAAGACGTATGAGAGGTAAATTTTTACCCTTGTTAGCAGCATTTTTAGCTCCATCTTTAATATCTGCTATTTTACCGCGTTAAAAAATGTATTAAAAAAAGTCATAAAAGACACTATAAAAAATCAAAACGTTTTCGTGGAAAAAATAAAAAAAGAAGAGGTTTTGGAGAACTTGTAAATGATATAGCTACCATTGCAGCCGTTAAATACATACAAAAACAAATAACCTCTTGGCAAAAATACGCTTTTGACTTTACACGTAATAAATTAGCCGAATTAAACATATGATATATATGAAAAAAACTTATCTAGAAATCTTTATAAACTATTAACATAGATCTTTATAGAAAATTTTGATACTTTTTTCTATTTCTTTATCCTTCTTCATAAAATGTGAAAAAAAAGTGGAAGAGAACAATATTTACTTCCCTTGAAAACAATTATGCACGGTAAAGGTAAAAAAAGAGGCTGCGGAAGAGTCTATTTACCTCCATTACAAGGAGCTGGAAAAAGAAGAGGGAAAGGAAGAGTTTATTTACCACCTCTAAAAGGTGCAGGAAGACGAAGAAGAAGACGCATGCGTGGAAAATTTATAGGACCCTTTTTAGCTACAGTGGGAAGTCGTCTAATACCTCTTTTACCTAAGATCGGAAAAGCTGTTTTAGGTGTTGCTATTTCTGGAGGAATTTCTTACGGAATTAGAAATATTAAACCCTAATAATTTATTTTAATATATAAAAAAAAATTTACAATGTGTTTTTTATTATTTTATTACAAATATATAATCCCATCATTGTTCCAAGTAATATGAAAACTACCAATAACGCTCCAAATAAATAACCTCCCACGAGAAGAATAATAAACACACTCGAAATCGCTAATATTGTCAATATTTTTCCTTTGTTAACGCACTTCAAAATATCGAATACAATTCCCATGCGAGTCGTGCGTACCACCATTATCTATTGGGGGATCAGGTTTATAAGGTTGAACTACTGCCACTGTCGATGGAGTTTGAAATTGTTGTAACGGTTTGTTTTTCGTTTCCATTAATTATGAACCTATTTTCATTTTTTACTCTTTATATACTTTTCATCACGCTTCATTAAACAAATTAAAATTCTCGAGGGTGACGGGGTGCATCGGCCTTAAGCAATATAAAATTTTTATCGATAAAATTTTACACCACTATTTTATACACCATCACACCACCGACATCCTAAACGATTTTATACACGTCGGCGTCGAGAATATTATTGTCAACGGCGACGGTCTCTTGCAGTACTTTTCCAACATTCATCTATCATCATATCTTATGCTTTATAAAAATATTCAAGACAATTCAATGTTTTCAAAAATGAATAAAAGATTTTTTGTGACTTATTAAATAATTATTTGTATCCAGGAAGCCTACTATAAGTAGGATTATGTTTTGTATTAATATTATTAGATGCAAAATTGATTATAATATATTCAATTTTGCATCTAAATATTCATATAATCATATAATAATGATATAATAAATAATCACATAATTTATATGATATAGAAGAATTATAAGAAAATAAAGTAAAAAAGTTTGTATAAGTTTTAACTGATTCTTATTATTATCCTTGTTGAGTTTTATTATGTGTAAACTAAAACTAACCTGTTCGTATATTCTAGTTTACATATTGTTATATGAAGAATAAAGCCCTATATGTTGGCTTATAATTAATTATAGACTATAAAGTTCACTACACTACAATTTGTTCTTCATATTTTAATTGCTAAATATCTAAGACTGGAACAATTTTACAGCAATCCAATTCTGCATCAGCTTATAAAGAATGGGTTGTATTGGTTTAGAACTTTTACAAACTTCATGAAAACTATACAAACAGACAATAAATTAGATGTCCTCATTAACTATTTATCTCCTTTTGTGTTTGACTATATTGCTAAGATCCTGGAAAACTTATTTGTAAAACCTAAAAATGAATTATAATCATTGTGAAGAATACATTCATGATTCATTTATAATTGGTCTAAGCTCTCATCATATTCACCAATGACTACTAAAAAACTTTACTCCTAAACTTACTGAGGCCTATAATCAAGCTCATTCATTGGAAAACGCTCAAAGAAATAAGGAAATGTATTCACACGCAGAGTATAGTAATGTTGCTACAATTAATAAACATTCTGAATGTACTACTGAGCTTGCTTCGGTTTCTACTAAGCCTAGTGGGCTTTGTTATTTCTATGGAAGTAAATGTCACCCTTGACAATCATGTCCTGCCAAAGATGCAGAATGTAACAGTTGTGTTAAGAAAGGACATTTCAAGAAAGTATGCAAATCATCAAAGAACTTTGCTTTCATGCCTGCTGCTGCTAACTTCCATGCACCAAGGTTAGCCTTGATTACTTGCTCTTCTACCAACTCACTCAATTCTATTGTTTATATCTCTATTGATAAAGCCAAGGTTAGAGTTCTTCTTGACACTGGAAGCTCTGACAGATTTATAAGCAAATTATTATATGACTCTTTAAAACTTAACATACTCCATTCTAATAAAAGAGTTTCTATGGGTGATCCTTCCTTATCTTGTCAAGTTATAGGTAAAGTTTTAACTAACTTCACTTTATTTGGTATGGAGTATTCTAATACATACTTTTTGGTTATACTCAATTCTTGCAAACAAATCATACTTGGTAGAGATTTTCTACAGTTGCACTAAAGTCTTTCTATCAATTATGATGGCGAAAAAGATTCTTTAAAAATCTGTTCTCTAACAAGTGCTACAATGAAAGCTAGTACTCTTTTTCCTTTTCTATCTCCAGAATGTAGGCCGATTGCTTCACCTTCTAAGCAATATAACTCAGAGGACAAAGCATTCATTGAACAATAAAAAACTTTTGGAACTAGATATAATTGAACCCAGTAACTCCTTAGCAATCCCAAATAGTTGTCACTAGGAATGAGAGATATAAGTTAGCATGTTCATTGATTACTCACAAACAATAAACTACTTTAAACTACTTTATGTTTATCCTTTACCTAACATCAATGAATTAGTTAACTCTGTTGCAAAATATTTATTGTTTTGCACATTTGATTTAAAAAGTGCTTATCATCAAATACCTCCCTAGAAAGTGACAAGTATTATTCTGCCTTTGAGCCCAATGGACATTTCTAATTTAAAGGAATTCCTTTTGGTCTTACTAATGCTGTCGCACAATTTTAAAGAATCATGGATAATTTTATTCAAGAAATTAAATTGGAAGACACTTTTTGTATCTAGATAACTTGCTTGTATGTGGTACTTCTAAAAATAAACATGATTTCAATTTAGAGAAATTTCTCGAAGCTTCTAAGAAAGCATTGTTTACGTTCAATGAAGAAAAGTCTATGTTGTCTACTTTGTGTATAAACTTCCTAGGTTTAATTATAAAAAGAGGCCATTAATTAAAATGCCTGCTCCCACTGATATTGCATCTCTCTATCGAGTCCTTGGTCTGTTCTCATACTATTCCCAATATGTCAAACATTCTTATTCCTTGGTATGTTCTCATACTATTCCCAATATATCAAACATTTTCTGACAAAATTCATCCTTTATTTCTAACTTCTATTTTTTATTATATATTTATTCTATTTTTCCACTGTCTGCTGAAGCTATTAAATATTTCAATGAAATGAAAAAATCTCTTAATCAGCTCTACAAGGGGTGAAAGTATCTCAATTGAGGTGAAAACAGATGACTTTAATTTTGCCATAGCTGCTTCCCTCAATGAGGCTGGAAGACCAGTTCCTTTCTTTTCTCTCAAACTTTCACCTGAAAAAAAAAAGATTCTAATAAAAATAATAATAATAAATAATAGCTGGGACAACTGTTATTAAAACAGTTGTGGAGTGCAATAACAGTAGATAATGCACTGTATCAGCTTTTAACTAAACAGGTGTTTACTGTTATGTTATTGTTTTAATATGTTTTTTGTTTTAATAAAAAGTTTTTGCAAATTTCTAAATTGTCTAGTTTATTTTTGAATAGATTTATTGACTCAGTTTCTATTATATCATTCGGCAGATTATTCCATGTGTGGGCTATACGATTTGCAAAAAAATTGTATCTATGAGAGTTTTTGCAGAATAGCTGTTTCAATTTAAATTTGTGTTGTCTCAGACAAAGGCCCTCTTGTGACTCGGTGTATTTGTACTGGGAAACCCAATTTATTTTATCGTAGCCATATTGAATTTTATATTGCAGGATTAAATCACCACGTATTTGATGCTCTTCTAGAGTTGTTAGTTGCATGACCTCTAATCTTCTTTCATATGGTAATTTCTTCAACGCCGGTGCTATCTTAGTGGCTCTTCTTTGGACTTTTTCAATTTTATCGATATCTTCTCTTAAGTGAAAACCAAATTCCAGTGGTGGGCGAATGAAAGTTGTATATAACTTTTTTACTATAATGTTATCAAAACATTTAAATGTCCGTTTTATAATGTCTAGAGTCATGTTTGCTTTACCAACAGCTAATTTAACTTGAGTTTGCCATTTTAGATCTGATTGTGTTAATATGCCTAGGTCTCTTTCATCTTCTGTACTAGATATGCTATGGTAGTTTCTGGTTTCAATATCATGCATTATATACACTCTACTTGGGTTATTTTTGCCCATATGTATAACCTTAGATTTTTCATAATTCAATTTTGTTAATCAAGTGGAGGACCATGCTATGATGTCTATATCTATCTTGTTATTGACCTGATCCGGTAGATCATTGATAAATATTAGGAACAGTAACAGTCCTAAAACTGATCCCTGTGGCACGCCACTGACAACTGGTAACCATTTTGATGTACAATCTCCGAGAACAACTCTGTTTTCTATTGCTTAAAAACTCTTCAATCTAATTCCGAACATTGCCAACGATACCATATGATTTTAATTTGTTGATCAAACATGATTGTGACACTTTATTAAAGGCTTTGACAAAATCCAGATACATCATATTGATTTAATAACCAGCTTCTAAAGCATTTGTTATGATATCTAAAGTTTCTAATAAGTTAGTTACACAGCTTTTAAATTTTTACGAAAATTTTACATGGGAGCGATATTAGTGAAATTGGTCGATAATTTGATGCATTGGTTTTATCACCCTTATTAAATAATGATGAGATATTTGCTGATTTCCATAAATCGGGTAGCTTTTGTTCCATCAATGATTTTTTGTATATCAGAAGCTCATATCAGAGGTTCACTAATAGTAGTATGGCATTTATTCAAGACGTGTGAACTAACTCTATCTTCACCAACCGGTTTATTGATATCTAATTGTTTTAATTTTTTCTCAATTGAATATTGCGTGATTACATTATCTAAATCTAATTGTAAAGTATTTATCACCAGTTATTTTATCAGTTGTTGATAAAATAACTGGTGTGTTAGCTTAATCTTCATGAATAAAAACTGAGTTGAAACTATTATTTAATATGTCAGCTATTGCTTCACCATTTGTATGCAGATTGCCTTGTTCATCAAAAATTGATGAACAAGGCAATCTGCATACAAATACCAGATTAATTTTTTTATTCTATATTCATTAATCCATTAAAGATTTTTAGATCTTCTTTTGATTTTTCGACAACCATTTTTTCGTATTCAATATGCTTATGTTTTACAGTATTTTCAATTAGTTTGCATTGTTGTTTATATACAATAGGGATGCTGGTTTGAAATTATTGTATATTAATTTTTTTCCACAAGTTGGTTTTTTCTTTTAATTTGGCTTTTAATCGATTGTCTATCCACAGTCTTATATTCCTTCTCTTGTTATTTCGTTCATAGCATTCATTGACACTTTTATTGTGAAAAATTTTGCCCAATCAGTGTTTTTGAATCCTTCATTCATTTCATTATAATTTCCTCTTATAAAATTGAGTATTGATTTGCACCTTATTGAGAACATTCTTCATTGAGAAGAAAGTCTATGCTATTGTTGAATCACTTCGAAAATGGAAACACTACCTTGTTAATCGGCATTTTACCCTAGTCATCGATCAGGTAACTTCATAGAACAATATGTAAACTATAATATACAAACAGGTTTGTATATTTTTAATTTACACATTATTATATGAAGAATAAAGCCTTCTATGTTGGCTTAAAATTAATTATAGACTATTAAATTCACTACACTACAAAGCTATAGGCGATAATTTTAGAATCATTTTGGAAGATAATATAAGTTATTCGATTATATCTTTATCTGTTGAGGATCAGTGATGTTATTAATATGTTTTAAGTCATGTTTATAAAACTAAAAACTATATTTATAAAAAATAGACTTAAAAACTTTTAACTTCATAAATACCTTTATATATAAGTTTATTTGTATTTAATAAATTATTTTTTCACTTTATAGCATAAAAAATTTTCTAATAAGAAAAATAATTTTTGAAATGCATCGCATAGCATTATCTGTTATACCTGCAGTGGCTTGCAGTTTAATTATTGAAAGACACCCTGTTACAGATGAAGCTTCTCGGCTTCAATGCCTGTATGATGTTGTAAACATTGCAAAAGCTTCTTTATGTAAACCAATAAGAGCTGCTGAACACCAAATGCAACTTCTACAAGTGCAAGTATGCTTTTAAATATTTTTTACTCATATTTTATTACTTACTACATAAGAAAGTTAAGTGACATGTTTAAGTTAAGTGACATGTTGGGTTTTATTTATTTGCTGTTTTGCATCAAAAAAAAATTTTTTTCTGTTGTTTGAAGTATTAACAATTGGTATTATTAAAATTAACTTATAATTCAGTAATTACTACTACTACTACTACTACTACTACTACTACTACTACTACTACTACTACTACTACTACTACTACTACTACTACTACTACTACTACTACTACTACTACTACTACTACTACTACTACTACTACTACTACTACTACTACTACTACTACTACTTCTACTACTACTACTACTACTGCTATAATTACTACTACTACTACTACTACTACTTCTACTACTACTACTACTACTACTACTACTACTACTACTACTACTACTACTACTACTACTACTACTACTACTACTACTACTATAAATGTGATAGCAGCATATTTTTATCCTCATGTTACCTTTATCAAAATTGCTAAACAATCAAGTCAACGTGACTTTATACCGGCAATATTGGTTTTTTTTTTTTTAATTTATCATATTCTAAGGGTAGTTAAGTTGTTTTAATTTGTTGGAACTGTTTCATCATGGTAAAAGCTAATTTATTTATCTTACAAATGTTGAAGCCATTATAGACAAGTAGCACTAGGGATCATTTACTGTTTCCTGATTCCCATTTGTACCCGATTAAAAAGCAACAGTTTCAACTTAAAAATTTTTCACCACTAACTTTCACTACTAGTCCCGTAAAAGAAATATTATTCAGTTTCAGAAATGTTCATGGTAAATATATGAATTTAACTACAGAAATATGTCAATTTTTTTCGTTTATTCAATATAACTACACAAAAAATTATTTTTGTAATACGTTGTAAGAAAAAAGTTTGTTATATTATTGTTCCATTACATTTAAAAGTTTGTTTTTAACATTAGTTTAACATTTTATGTACTTTTCAAAATTTATTACTTTTTACTAAAAAAAAGTATTTTGCCTATTAATAAATATAACAAAAGTTGTATACTCTGATAATAATAAATAAACTTCAATAAAAAAAAAAACCTGAATCGTAATCTAACTCCTTTGAGTGACTTGAAAAAATGATGTTAGGTGGAAAATTCAATTTAATAGCATCGACCAGAAATGCTTTGATAAAGACTGTCTGAATGATCCATTGGTTTTTTTAAATATTTCAAGAACCGCCTATTTGATTTTGATAATTGTTTTGATAATAATCTTATACTCCTCTTCTCTTCCCCCCCCCCCCTCTTCTCCTTATCCATATAATGGTAGTTTTAAAAGCGGATTATAAACAAGGAAAATGGGTTACAAGGAGATGTGAAAAAACTTATTTTAGATGTGAGGCATAAAGATTCTAAGGTAATAATTTGCTAACAAGTGAGTATAAAGTTCAAAAGAAAACTGCCAGTTGTATTATCATACTGTTAAATAAAGGTCGTGGATTGGAAAGAAAGTTAAGAAATTATAAAAAATGTCTGTCAATTTTAAACTTGATCAAAAAATGATTAGGAGGATTAATGCAAATCCTATGTAATTAGAAAGACAAATATGCGATAGAATTCAATGTCACATATCTCTTATATTTCGTTGAATTTTTAAACGACATTTTTGTAAAACTTTGTAATCTCAAATCCTTAAATCTGCCAAATTAGGGATGTGGCATTTTTGCAAGAAGTTTTTCAAAAATGCTTTTTGGTTTAAAACTAAGTTTTACAAAAACTTTGTACTGCCACACCATGTTTTCAGATTATAGACATTGGTCGCTTTTAAAAACATCATTGCACGTAAACTTGGGTTTATTTTTCCGTTGGTGGAAAATGTCTGAGTTTTGATAATACTTTCTGAGATAATACTTTCCAAAAAAATTTGGAATTTTAAGAAATTATTTGCTTAAGAGTAAAATTCCATGAACCACTATCATTCCTGATAGCAAGCATACAAAACTTCTTGTTGATATCATATAAAAAACTTATCTTGTCTTAGTCTTTTACATTTTATTTTGCCTGTGTTTTTTGATATCTTGAGCTCTTATTTCTTAAAACTGTCAATCATAAAGAAATGTACTGCAACAATAAGCAACAAGTACCATATTTTAGTCAAGTCTTAAAATGACGCAATGACATATGTCTTAATTTTATCAAAATAGTTGCTGTATTGCCTAATCACTTTTTTAGAGCGTTGTTTTTAGTCAGAACAAATGTGCAAAATTTTGGAGTATTTGCATAAGCTGTAACTCTTACACATAAAATCTGAAAAATTAGGTAACCTTTTAAAGAATTCAGTAAACTTTTACATAAATCTCGATATTTTTTAGTTTGTAAAGAAATTAGTAATAGGGTCAGATCATTATATTTCAACCAATTTCAAGAAAGCCTTACAAACACTCTCAGGTAGTCCCCCTCGGTTCCTCGAATGGTAAAAATAGACAACTTTAAGGCCTTATAACTTTTTTCTAACTTTCAGCAAGTGGCTCATTTTTTCTAGAACTATTTTCTAGATATTTCTGTCTTAAAATTTGTGATTTTCATTAGCTTGTATTATGTTAGAAAAAAACTACAGCCTCCTAAACTTTGGAAAAATTCTGAAAAATGCTAAATAAAGGCAAAATGAAGTTAACCGTAGTATTTTTCTATTCATCAACAAGTCCTTACATTTTAGTTTTCTAATTAGCTATAATGGTCTACAACAAATTGGCAAAATATAAGCAGCTTGTTACGTTTTAGAAATCAGTTTTATCTAAAAATATATAGTCCACTTTACTAAAAAGTCCCATTTTCAGCCATTTGGGGATGGCTCGTAAATTTTTCTAACACTTTGTATTGATCTGATATTAACAGCAAATAAGGCCATTAGATCTAACTATATAAAAATGTAAACATCACAAACTTGTCATGTTCACAACAAAAATGGCAGCATTTTTTATTAACCCTATTTTTCAATTATCAGGGCTGAATAGTGTTATTGGAAACCAGTGCCCCTCCAACCTGCTTTCTGGCCCATGTGAGGGATGTAGCCTATCATAAGTCATTTCTTAAAAAAAAAGAGATATGGTTGGTTACTTTCTCCCTGATCTGGACTTTATACCGGATAGGAGCACAACTAAAGAGGTAATAACTATATAGAGCCTGCATTATTTTTAAAAGGTGACACTCAAAAAAAAATTTAGTTAATCATAAAATTGCGATTTAATCTTTATTATGATGATTTTTTTATAGTTGATTGAATTGCTAATAATTCAAGGCAATAGTAGGACAGTGGGTTCATACATTACTGGCAATATGAAGTATAACAAGACTAATCAAGCCATTGCAATATTGATTTAATGTTTTGTTTAAATAAGTTTTTTAACAAAGTATGAGTTTCAATTTTATTAGTTAATTTTAACTATTTATCTAAAAATGCAATGATTCTATATAATATACCCTTTTGCAAATGTAAATATATAAGCATTTATAACTCAAAATAACTTACCTTGATATTTTTCTGTTCAATAAACTTTGCTATTGCAGTTTGTTTCCATTTTTTTCATTACATTATTTGTATGTGTTTTTAATTGTTGGATCTTATGTATGTATGTATGTATGTATGTATGTATGTATGTATGTATGTATGTATGTATGTATGTATGTATGTATGTATGTATGTATGTATGTATGTATGTATGTATGTATGTATGTATGTATGTATGTATGTATGTATACATATATACATACATACATACATACATACATACATACATACATACATACATACATACATACATACATACATACATACATACATACATACATGCATACATGCATACATGCATACATGCATACATGCATACATGCATACATGCATACATGCATACATGCATTCATGCATACATGCATACATGCATACATGCATACATGCATACATGCATACATGCATACATGCATACATACATACATACATACATACATACATACATACATACATACATACATACATACATACATACATACATACATACATACATACATACATACATATATATATATATATATATATATATATATATATATATATATATATATATATATATGTAATCAAATCATTATTGAACTTACTTCTCCTATATAACTTCATAGAAAATTATACATAAGAAGGTTCAATAATATTTCATCTTAATTAAATTTATTAGATAAACATGAATACTTGTTCTATTGGTATTGAACTAAAGTTAGATTGTCATAAAAATACATACTGCAGTCAGTCTGAAATTTCAGAAATAGTAAATGAAGATAAATACCTGCTGACCTTAAGAACTGGAATAAGAAATATTCATTTGCATACAATTTGCACTCACCATAGGTTACAATTTATTAATTACTATTCAACATACCATAAATCATGTTGTGACCCGTTCTCAATTCATTCAAAGATTGTTAAAGGAAACCTGACAACTGTCACTCTGGAGCATAATCAACTGGACTCTAATTTAATTCCTGGGAAAAAAATATGTTTTGGTTGTGTAAGAAAAATCAAGAATGTTGAAGAAGTTGACAAGAGACATGATCCAGATTACATATCACCTGATAACTCTGTCACACAAATTGATACTATAAATCCTTGTCTTGTTAAACTTGGTGTGTCTCCTATTAAAAGATCATCCAGCATGAGTATGCTACAAATAGACAATAAAATAAAAAAGAAAGTTAAGTTGCTAAATGAATCATTGAATGCATCTGAACGAGATGAGCTTCAAATTAGTATGCACAAAAGTTCCTCTTTAGATTTTATTGTAGAACAGCTTAAACAAAAGTTTCGTAATGAGATCAATATTTCACAAAAAATAAAATTGCTCACTTTAGCTCCAGTCCATTGGATTATTCAGGAAACAATAAATGAATTTAAAACAACACAATATATGGTGAAGCAAGCTAGAGCTTTGCGGGATGTTAAAGGAATCCTTGGTGAGAGATCAACAGACATAAGAAATCCTAAAAAATTGACTACTGAAGTTGTAAATCAAATTGTCAACTTTTATGAGGATGATAGTAACAGCAGGTTATTGCCAGGAGCAAAGGATTACATTAGCATAAAGACAGTTGATGGTAGACAGCACATTCAGAAACGACTCATACTATGCAATCTTTCAGAACTTTACCAGAAATGGTTAGAAGAATCAAAATCTAATGGTGTAGTAAAGGTGGGACTGACATCATTTGCTCTTTTAAGGCCACAACATTGTATTGTTGCAGGAAAATCTGGCACGCACACAGTCTGTGTTTGTATTGACCATCAAAATCCAAATCTTATGGTTAAATCATTAAAAAATGAAATAAAGTCAAAAGATCTGATGGCCTTAGCTGTATGTTCAATAGAAAATAAACCATGTATGTTTCATGAGTGTGAGAAGTGTCCTGGAAAAAAGAGAATTGAAAAAAAGTTAAATGAACTGTTAGGGGATTCAGCAAATAAAATAACTTATAAGCAATGGTTGAAGACTGATAGATGCTCCTTGGAAACTATAGTTAAAAGTCCTGATAAGTTTCTAGAAGAGTTAACAGACAAGTTATATAACCTCACAAAACATCATTATGTCAGCAAATCACAGACATTCTTTTTAAACCAGCTCAAAGAAAACATGAAGCCAAATGAATGTATTATGCAAATGGATTTTGCTGAAAATTTTTCATTTATTATACAAGATGAAGTTCAGTCATCCTATTTTTCCAAAAATCAAGCAACTCTCCATCCATTTGTCATATATGTGCAATCTTTAAATGGAAACCAATCACCAGAAAGCAAATGTTATTGTGTTATATCTGACAATCTAATTCACAATACTGAGGCAGTTTTCAGTTATGTTTCCAAAATCATACCAATTCTGAAAGAGGAATATCCACAAGTTCAGAAGATCAATTATTTCACTGATGGTGCAAGCAGCCAGTATAAAAATAGGTTAAATTTTTATATCACAATATTTTTAAAAAATTTTGATAACAATTACCTATTTTAGACAAACTGTTTTCAGCCCTTGAAATGATGTTTTTGAAATTGGATACAAAATTGATAATCTTTAACTGAATAGGTTTTTTTCTTATTGTATTTTTGGTTTAATTTGAAAAACCTGTGTTTTCATGAAAAAGACTATGGACTAAAAGCAGACTGGCATTTTTTTGGGACTGCACATGGAAAAAGTGCATGTGATGGAATAGGTGGTACAGTGAAAAGAGTTATTCATAACCTATCCCTTCAAAGGCCAATTGGCAATCAAATTTTGACACCGAGGGACATGTTCTTAGTTGCTAAAGAAAAAATTAAAAACATCAGGTATATATCATGCTATTGCCAAAGTGTATGTACATTTAGGTTATGATATTTTTTCAAATAATTGATGTCTAGTATCCTATATCATAATAGGCATTTAAACAAAAATAATAAAAATAACGTATGAATGTTTAGTTATAAAAAATCAAATAGTATAGAAAAGGATTCCTTAAAACAAGACCTTACTAAATACATATTTGGAAATAGAATTATGATTTATGTTAACTCTTTTTCAGATTTATCTACATTTCTGAAACCGAAACAGCTGCTATTACACATGTAGTGCTTGCTAAACGATTTGAGAATGTTCCTGCCATCAAAGGTACTCGCTCATACCATTATTTCTCACCTCAATCATGCTGTTTAAAAGCTTATGTAACATCAATGAGCAGTACATTTGACTCTTTTCACATGCTGGAAGATACTTGCATTAATACACAAAAATCGATGAATACTGATATCAATATTAATGATTGGGTATTAGTGAATTATTTTGGTGAATTCTTTCCTGGAAAGATAACTGATCTTAAAGGTGACACAGTTTGTATTAGCTGTTTACAAAAAGCAGGCAATTATTTCAAGTATCCAACAACCACAGATATCCATTGGTATCCAGTTAGTGACATTATTGCCACGTTACATGACCCTGAGCTCAAAAACACTAGAGGATTTTACTCTTATCTTATTAAAAAAAGGATGAAATGAATTATCATATATAATTGTTTTCAACTACATTATTATGTATTGCCATTATTAAGGGAGAATACAAGAATTTTGTAAAAAAGATAACTATGCTTTTCACATAAACAACAATGCTAGGCTAGAAATGGTTTTTATAGCAATTATATAAAATTTTGTAAAACAAATTACAGATAGTGGGTTACATCCCTCACATGGGCCAGAAAGCAGGTTCTTATTTGCTGTTAATATCAGATCAATACAAAGTGTTAGAAAAATTTACGAGCCATCCCCAAATGGCTGAAAATGGGACTTTTTAGTAAAGTGGACTATATATTTTTAGATAAAACTGATTTCTAAAATGTAACAAGCTGCTTATATTTTGCCAATTTGTTGTAGACCATTGTAGCTAATTAGAAAACTAAAATGTAAGGACTTGTTGATGAATAGAAAAATACTACGGTTAACTTCATTTTGCCTTTATTTAGCATTTTTCAGAATTTTTCCAAAGTTTTGGAGGCTGTAGTTTTTTTCTAACATAATACAAGCTAATGAAAATCACAAATTTTAAGACAGAAATATCTAGAAAATAGTTCTAGAAAAAATGAGCCACTTGCTGAAAGTTAGAAAAAAGTTATAAGGCCTTAAAGTTGTCTATTTTTACCATTCGAGGAAGCGAGGGGGACTACCTGAGAGTGTTTGTAAGGCTATAATTTCTAAACCGTTGTACTTGGAACTCTGAAATTGCACATTTAACCTATTTACATCATTTAGATAATGATATGTAAAAATCAGGAAAATCAGAGATGGTACCCCACAAGCCATTGGTTGAAATATAATGATTTGACCCAATAGTTAACTTCAATGTATACGCTAAAAAATTTTATTCAAAAAAGTTTAGTTCTTCAACAGATTGATACTCAAAAAAAAACAACACTGATACGCGCAAAAGAAATTTGGCTACTCAATGTACTTAAAGACAAATCTGTGAAATATGCAGGTTTTTAGGGCAATAAAAAATTAAAAAAAAATTTCTATTTTAAGAGGTTCTGAACCAAATATTCCAAGTTTTTCAACAAATCTTATCAAAATAGCTTTTCTTAAAATATTTTTCAATATTTGTTTTTGTAACTTATATTAAACATTAGAAACAACGGACATGTGAAAAAATATATTTGTTATGAATGTATCATAATTTTTATGATTTTTTTTCTTACAATTTTATGTGCATAACATCGTTATAAATCAAATTTAAACAGTTTATTTAAAAGTTTAAATGACATTATTTATAGTAAGCTGAAACTATTATTTTAACTCTATAACTTATTGAAAAAACATTTTTTTGTTTAAAATTGAGGTAGCGAAAAAAAATCTATAATACAGGATCTTTCATGACAATATTGTAAAAGGTTCTTGTAAAAAAGTTGATAAAATATTTTTTTTCGGCTAGGATTAATTACACATGTTTATACAAGTTTTAATATTTATTTCAATAGTTATTTTTTGATGTTTATAAACTAATAATAAATAAATTGTAGTAGAATTTTTAAAAACTGGCTCTTATTGGAGTAAGAAAAAAAAACTTACTTTTAGTTGTGTTTATGCAAGAAAATTGCAAGCTAACCAGCATTGTATCAAGTATAAATTAATTGAAATGCATGAAACATGATGGAACTTCAGATGCTAATGAGTGGATGCAACGAACAAAAATGATAGCTGAAATGCAGAACAAAAAGCTGGAGTTTCTTTTTTCGATTCTTCCTCAAAAACTGTTTATTCGGTTTAGAACGTATAAACTGTTGATACAAGTAAAGTCAGGCAAGTGCTGGCAACTCTCTCTATGGATGCTTACAGTGCAATGAGCTTTTTATTAAACTGAAATTATATGACTTATGAATTATAAGAAAAAGCTGATCTACTTTTAGCTGATTTTAAATGATTGGCGTATCTTGCTAAATTATCAGAAAATTCAAAAAAAAACAAAAATTTATTTAGTATATTACTGCAGAGGGTTGCTCCACATTGCGAAGAATTGTTTATACGCAAAAAAAGAGCGTAAACAATACTTAGCAATGTGGTGTAATAACATTGCAAATCGTAATCTCCGAACAGTTTTTCAATTATGGTGACAACGGACATGTGGATTTGAGATACCTAAAGATGCAGGGAAACATGTGCAGAAGCGAAGAATCTGCGCAACCTTGGTTTTAAACAACAGTGGAATTAGCGGATTATCTTTTATTCGTTTGAAAGGTAATGTTCTGGTGGCGACAGCGGTGTTGACAGCAATGAAGGCGGGATGTTCGAAGACAATTTTAAATAACAAGATTTTGTCTTTTAAACAAAATAAATGATAAAACCTTTCAAAGGTAGTGACTTTTGAAAGAAAGGTTCATCAATATATAGTATCCGCGACTGTGACTTTCGACCTTTATAATATTTAAATATGCCACGAAGTAATTTTTATAGATTTTTTACCATTTGGAGTTGATATGAATCTCGAAATGAGTTCCATTAAGTTGTTGAGAGAATTTTTATTTCTTCATCAGAAATAGGAATGTTTGGGGCTAGCTGATGCAGAATTTTTGTTAACTTTATTTTTTCAAACGAAGATAAAGTTAATAAAATCGATTTAATATTCAAATGTAAATGGAAAATTGGGACAAACACGAATGACTGTTTAATAAAGTTGCTCGATACAAGATACCAAAATAAACTAAAGCGGAATATAAAATTCAGGATTGTGTCAAGCGAAAATGGTTACTTGAGTATGATAAAAACATGATGGGTCTGCCCAAAAGAAAATTCTTTTAATGGCTGCGATCTGTTTTGCATTAGAGAGAAACTAACAATTTCATTAAAACATATACAAGAGATAATGATGTGTGCGTTGGTAAGTTGAGAGAATGGAGAAGAATGAGAAACAAACTAACAATCATGGATCTACTTTAGGTTTATCTCCATTTGAAAATTGAAGAATACCTTAGGCCGTTCCCACTGTGGTATTTCACAATAAAATGCGTTGTTAAAAACGACTTGGTTTTAGATTAAATGTTGCGCCAATGATTATGAAATTTGTTGTGAATGCCATTAATAACTAAGACGCGTTGGTGAAGAATGGAAAATCTTATTACGGCAATGACAAGTTTATTAATGAAAATGTGGTGATTCTCGATTATGTCTAGAGACTTCAAAAAAATATGGTTTAATGAGCAATGAAGGTGAACATATTGGCGATGATGGGGTTGCTGTGTTGGAATTATATTTGCAAAAAGTTGGTGAGGACGAACTCGAACGAATTGATAAGGTTTAGAAAATTGAGAAAATCCCAAAAAACTTAAGCAAGAAAGTAGTGTTTTCAGTCTGTGGACAGTTGGTGGGTCATTTACCAGCATGTTGTTGGTTAAGAGTTGTTGATTGTCTTTATCAAAAAATAGTTGTTAGTTTGACGAAGAGTTAGGACGATAAAGTTTGTGATAAGAACTTAAAATGTGTTTTTCAAGAAGCCTGTGCGGAGATTAAAAGTTGCAAGCCAAATTGTAGTTGTTGGGGCTGTGCATGGGATGGAGAGAAAGGTACGGGCTAATGCAACTTTTTTAGCAATGGGTGCTGTTATTCAAATTGGTAATGCAACTGTGGAAGATGCAACATAGCTTCAAAAAAAAGGTCTGAAATTCATTTAAACATGTCACGTTAGACGTGGTGAAGAGAGGAATAAAAAGGACATTAGTATATAAACTAGAGAAAGTAACAATTTTTAAAGATTTTGCAGCAGTGTTCCACTGGATTCATAACGCGCTAACTGGTAAATTAAAAAGTCAAAAGCAACTGGTGAAATATTAATGCAGAGAAGAATAAACGTGTTGTAATAACTAATTGAAGAATACGATATTAAAGTTGATGTATATCTTGTTCCTTTTAAAGATAACTTAGCTGACGCATTAACTTGAGTTTGTAGTTTAAATGGTCAAAAAAAGTTGCAAAATACATAAGTAGGTTTAGCGTCATTTCCGAGGACGAAATGTATTTTAAATGTTAATGAAATGTATTTTAAATGTTAAACTTTTGAACTCCGCAATCAAACATATATAATTGATTGTGGACTTCAAAAAATGCATTGTGGCAACAAATTTTAAGTTCATAAGGAAGTCTTGTCATAGTTTGAACTCCCCTTTTATTTTTGTAGTAGTAGTTTTTCAATTAGAGTTTTTATTGATTTATCCAAAGCTTTCTACACAGTAAATCATGAGATAATTTTAAAAAACCTAGAAAAATATGGTTTTTAAAACAAAATTTTACTTTGGTGTAAATCATATCTAACTAGCAGCAATACGCAATTTAACTTGTAAGGTACCCCTGAGTTCCATGGTTTCTATGGTTTTTCCCCTGAGTTTCTATGGTTCCTGGGTTTCTAAAAATAATAACGATGCTAAACATCGTTATTATTTTTACAAAAAAAACATGCATGCAGGATTATATTTGGCAAACAGGAATGCACATTGCAAACCTCTCTTACGTCAGCTTGGAGCTTTAAAAATTTATAAGATATAAATATAAGATATAATAAATATTATATTCATCAAGTAATGTTGTATTATAATATTATTTATGTATTATGACAAAATGTGGGTTATCTCCACTACCATTTCAATCTTACTTTAATGAAATCTTTCGTAAATATCCTACTAAATTTTCAGTAAACAATTTTGTCATTCCCATAAACTATCTTAAGTTACGCTCATACCAAATTCAATATCATGGACCTTTTATTTGGAACAGTTTTAATTATATTTTTAATGAAAAACAAGACATCCTTTTAAACTGCACTTCAGAAAGTTTTAAGACTGATTCAAAACGGCATTTACTAAACATGGACTTCGATATACAAGTTGCTCATAACCCCTCCTCCACTCCCGCCGGAGGGGAGGGGGCATTATTTATTTTAACTTATTTATAATAACATATATAAGTCTCATTTTTGCATAAGATATCATAACATTTACGTTCAGCGGTTGTAAAGTAGCTTTAATTATAATTTACATTATTACTATTATTATATTGCATTAAATCTAACAGCTGTATTTTTGTAAAATCAATGAACTTGATATAATCTTCTTTTAATTAATTATTTCATTTTCTATTTTATTTACATATTTTAAACTGTTTAAAACAACTAGAATGTTTAATTTTCTATAAATTTTTAACAGTAAAAAAAATTATTTAAAACTCTAACAAAACAATCTATAAATTTGAAACAGTTATAAAAAGCTATTAAAAATGACGAAAACATTATCGTGATAAAATGTTAAAACTTAACATTTTCACGAAAACCCGCACAATCACAAACAAGAATGATAATTAAATTCTTATTAAGTAAGTTTTCTTATCTAAGTAACCTTATCAAATTCCCATGGTATTTCTATCTATTGCTTTTTCATTCAATGTATTTTTTAATAAAAGTTAGCGTTCACTTTTTTTATTCAATAAAATAAAGCCAAAGAAAAAAATGTGCCTAAATAATAGAATCTTTTACGATCTAATACTTTTTTTGATTGCTAATAGAAAAAGTATTTGATCGTAATCGTAAATATTTTGATCGTTTTTCACTAGTTTAATGCTTAGAATTTTTTAGGATTTTTGATAACAAAAAATTATTTTCACTAAGCAAAAAATCATATGCCATTACAAGTTATTATTTAATATTTTAATTTTAAGGGGTTACAATGCGCTAAAATAAAATTAAAAATTGTCACAATTTTCTTCCTCGCTTTCACTTTCTTCCAAATCCGATATTGTAACTGTCGCTTGATCAATGTCTGTTTTTCCTGACTTTCTTTTTCTTTTTTCCGGATAACGATGAAAATTTGCTGACAATCGTCTAACTTTATCATTATACCATTCCTCCATAGCAGTATCAGGTTCAAATTTGTCAATCTCAGGACCTTCTTCACTTATCCGAAGTAGAGATTCTAAGAGATCTTGTCTAAGACAACTTCTCCAGTCATTTTTTACCTGATTCATACATGAAAACATTCGTTCTACTTTCGCATTTGTAAAATGACAAATTAAAAATAGTTCAAAAATATCAAGAATATTTCGGCATTCTTTGACCAAATTTGATTTGGAAAAAACAATTTCCCAAATTTTCAAATAATACTTATTTTGATTGTTACTTATGATGGGAAACATGTATGCTTTTAAAATGATCCACTCATGAAGTATATTATTCAAATCACATCCTACACCAATTAAAAATTCAGAAAAA
The DNA here is from genome assembly GCF_038396675.1 of Hydra vulgaris. Taxonomy (NCBI): domain Eukaryota; kingdom Metazoa; phylum Cnidaria; class Hydrozoa; order Anthoathecata; family Hydridae; genus Hydra; species Hydra vulgaris. Next base: position 40,120,760 of record NC_088922.1, read on the forward strand.
TGTTCAACAACTTCACCGATAGCTTTATCGCCAAAAGTTCCATCATTCACATTTAACGACCAGTTATAAACGTCAAGTAAAGCTACCAAATGTATAAACAATGGTGATTTTTGGAGAGATTGAAAACGGCCTTCCATACGTATGGTAATATTTGCAATTATTAGCTTGTACTGGTCAAGAACATGGCTATTAACTTCGGTATATTGAGAAAGTGCAATATTTTGATAACATTGCTTTGAATCAATTGTCTCAATATCTTTAGACAGTTTTTTATAATGGGTCATAACACTTGTATCATCACCAAATTGTCTAGCGAATTTTCTAGAAGCATTTGCAGCTTGGCCATTGTCCATGTAAATTCTTGAACTCTTCTTACAGCTTTTACTGGATCATGAGTATTGTTCTGAAAACTTAAACTCAGACGCCGAAGGGGAGTTAAAACATCAAGATATATTGATAAATGAATAGGCACAGAAGCATTTTTCCATCGCTTTAAAAAACCGTTTAACTCTGCTCTCTTTGCTCTCTTTGCTACCTGGGAGTCTGATATAGGCAATGATTCAATATGTGTCATAAACACACACCATAATTTTCTAAAGCAATTTTGATTGCTTTATACTTGTGATCAATCCACCGAGTTCTGCATGCTTTTGTTGGTTTCGGAACGCTATTACCCCAAGCTTCGGCTAATCCTTTTAGTTCTCGGTAGCGCTTTTGATACAGGTGATAAAGTTGTAAAAGTAGTTCGTCAACAGTTTTGAAGGCAGATAAATGCCAATGTAATCTGTAAGTATTGCAGCTGCACGGTCAGTGCCATAAGAATTTCCTAAATTTGTAACCTTATTCTTCTTTTCTAATGCAATCAAATAAGGATAATCTGTGAATGGACGCTCTTGTTTTGTCAAGTAATACGCAATATTAAACATTTTCCGTAACGAGTCAGCATCTTTTACAGCCATTTTACATAAACCACGCCCGATTGGAGTATTATGAATAACATGGTTAGATAATGAAACTGAACCTAATGTTGTTTGTTGATGAATTCGCGTGGGCTCTTTATGTTGCGCTCTGCTTAAGTGCGATGCCAGTGAATTTTTTTTTATTGATATTGTTCCTGGTTTGATCCAGTTCATGGAAAACAATTTTGTTTAACTTGTCAGTTTTTCAAATTGTTTACATAAACTGCATCTTAATCTTATAACTTCATTTCCATTTAAATCGTATTCTAACTCGCAATTAAAATGTTTTTCCCACTTTTTAATTGTAGATAATCTGCATCTGTGGTCCTTATTTGCATCAATTTGTTGCTAATAATTTAAAATTAGCAAGTGTACTAACAAACTTTTTTGTTTAATAACTATTTTTGTTAATAACTATTTAGAGTCTATATTGCCTTCCACTATTCTTTGCAAATTAAACTTATAAAAATATCATTAAATTTGTTCATAATGAATGAGCTAAATAGGAATAAAGCCCTTGAGAATTCGAGTTAAGAAAGTGACTTTTCAATCAATTAACTTTTATTTCTTTTTTCAATCAAAATCTTTTATTTCTTGATTCGAATAGGTATTTATTCGTTTGTTTTTTATAAATTTTTCCTTCCTTAAACAATCGGTCTTTTTCCTGCATTTGAACATTTTTGCTAATTGATTTTCTAAATCTTTTATTTTTCTTTCTTTTACTTTATGCTCCGCTTTAAAAAAAAAATTATCGTTACAGAAGTCACTGCAGTTTTATACTGTAAAAGAACACTAAATATTCACAAATAAAGTATCAATTTTCTAAAATAAAAAAAGAATAATCACGAAAAAAAGAAAGATTGTGAAAAAACAAATTTTAAGAAAAAACTAATCGCGAAGGTGCGAAAAGTAATCGGGATTCGGGATCGGGATACGCTTAATTCGAGCCCAGTACTATTACTTTAATATCTTCTTTGTAATTCTTAACAAACGGCAAAATAAAAAATGATATATTGGTACAATAATGACAAAAACGGGGTAAGTCTAATAATGAAATATATAGTTTTCATGTTTAAGTCTCTTTCATGTGAACTGCACGGCCAATAGGAACAGAATGAAGACAGTTTTCATTGTGCAGTAATACAGCTTTCAAGCTTAGCTTAGATGAGTCTATGAATAATCTCCATTCAGTTAGATCATAATTCAAATTAAGACAATACATTAATCCAAAGACATCAATGTAAGCAACAAGATTATTTTACTTTTCAAAAAAAGAAAGCATATTCTGCTGCCGTTTTCTGTTATGTGAAACCTTGACATCTAGTTGGAGAAGATTCCACTGCTTTAGTCTTGACCCTAGAAGTTCTATCTTTTCCTGTGACAAGTCCAGATCTTGAACAAGATCACTTAATTCTACTTGACTCAATCTGTTTTGACATCATCTGTTAACACAAAATCAGGATCATTTGATATGGAAGGCTTGTTCTCTTCTTTTTCTTCTATTTCTATTTCATTTCTGCTTTTATTTGCTGCTTCTAACTCACAACTTTGTGGTGGAGATTTTCTTCATTGACAAACCTGCCTTAATGGGTGGGATCAAGCAGAAATAGCAGTCATCTCTATGGTTTTTAGGCTCCCTCCATACCATAGGAACAGCAAAAGCCAAAGGTCTTTTTTTTGTTTTTCAACCATTCTCATAGTGTAAACAAGAGCTACAGCATATGTGGAGCCCATGACTTATCCTGGTCCCCTACCTTCATATTGAACTAATGCTGGTAAGCAGTCTTCACAAGAAGTGTCATAGTTCTTTTCTGTGCGGAAAATGTTATTTCACCACAAATGTAACAAAAATTGTCCACTAAATTTACACACTTCCTTCGCATGTTGGTTTGTCAAATTTTACACTAGTAAATGAAAAAAAAACTAATAATAGATTAGACCAGAAACTTTAGCAAACACACATAATTAATATAACAAGTTTTAAACATGAATAAAACATTATAAATAGTCAAAAACAAAAAACAAATTTTTTTTAAAAAAAAGAAAATTTATACCCTTGAGAAAACATTTTTGCTTTTTTTTTTTTAACTAGAGCTAAATGTCATTTTTGAATTCAGCAGTTGGAAATACATAATAAATAACTAATTTTGGTTCCGAAACTAAATCACTGTTGGACAGTGTTATAAAGCGCTACAAAATGCTTTATAATCATTGAAAATCACTGTGAAAGAGCGCCAGTTTTCTTCTGTCTATTTAAATGTTAAACTTTTGCCTGACATAATTTACAAACAGCCCCTCAGGCATAGTTATCTAATAATTTTTAACACTATTTCATAAAAAAAAGATGATTTAAGTTTATAAAACAGCAAATAATTGCTATAAATCAAAATTAAAGAGATATTGCTGCGATGCAGTTTTTAAGTGAAAATAAAACTGTAAAACTTGATATCAATTTAACATATAATTTAAAATTAAATAAACATTAAAAGTATTTTTTTTTTAAGTTCTGATTCACTTCCAATAAGGCTGCAAGCAACCACTATCAAGTTGGGAGTTACTAGAAAGAAAGATTAGAGTTATAGAGAAAGGAAATGGTTGACAGAAGACTTAAGAAGTTGAAGGTTGTATTTTCTAGGAGAACATGAAGATGGGAGAGAGTTCCAAAAGGTTAAAGTGTGGGGAAAAAAACTAGGTAAATAAAAGTTTTTAGAGCATGCAAGGACAGATACAGTAAAAGAATGAGACTTTGCTGATGAGTCAAGCGAGAATGAGTTTTAGTTGAATAAACTAGAGATGATAGCTTCTTTGTGCAGCGACCATGATAGTATTTGTAGAAAAGAGTAAGAGATACAAATTTACGACAATTGGAAATAGGCTCAAGCTTAGCATATAGAGCAAGTCCAACTGCATTTACAATGCTTTTTAGGACCTTGTCTAGAAATTAAAGAGCACCATTAAAAGAACCAGCCCAAATCTGGCAACAGTATTCCATACAAGGACAAATAAGAGATTTGTAGAGAATGGAATCAGGAGAGAAAATGGCGAGCACGAAAAAGGAGAAGCAACCTTAACAGATGCTAATTTAGCAACAGGTGCATATATGGATTCCATGAAAGATCAGTAGTAAACGATAATCCAAGAATACAGGAAAGAACTTAAAAAGAGTGTTGCTGTTCATTTACATAGGAATGTCAACAGCACTGCAGTAGTTGTTTGCAGTAAATAACTTTGTAAAGAGTTTTGTTGGAGTTAAAATTTACCAACAACTGTGAGCCCCAATCTGTTACAGAAGTGAGATCAGATTCAAGATTGGCTGTCTATTCTAAGCAATTAAAAAGAGAAGACTCTTTGTCAAGACAGGAGTATAAAATTGAGTCATCAGCAAAAAGAGCTACTTGAGATGTAAGATTGTCGGGTAGATCATTAATGTAGATAAGAAAGAAAACAGGACCAAAGATAGAACCTTGAGGTACCCCAGAAGTTACTGGAAATGAAGAATAGTGTTGGCCTTCGAGGATTACTTTTATAAAGCAGTTAGAAAGAAACGGTTTGATAATCTCAAAAACTTTCCTGGATACACCATATGAAACAAGGTTATGGAGGAGACTAGTATGCCAAACTTTGTTGAAAGCCTTAGATATGTTAAGAGCAATAGTCCTAACCTCTCCACCTCAATCTAACGCACAATAAAAGCGTTAAATTTCAACTGTTAGCAAATCAGTCATAAAGCAAAAGAATCAAAAACTGAATTGATTGTCTGACAGTAAGTTATTTGACTCAAGATGGGATGTAAGAAATTTGTTGATCAAAGGCTCAAAAACCTTAATAATAACAGAAAAAAAAAACTGATCAGATGATAATTGAAGGGATCAGAATGTTCACCGAAATTTTTGAAAATTGGTACAACAGATGCCATTTTCTAGCAGACAGGAAAATGAAACTCATTCAAGCATTTATTAAATTGTTTAGAGAGAATTGAAGTGAGTTCTGGAGAACAATTTTGTAAGACTGGATCCAGGAGGTTACATAGGAGGCGCATTTTTCAACTTAGAGGGAAAAGACATCAGATCAAGAACTGTCACAAAGAAAATCATGAAAAGAATCCCAGTCAGCTTTAGGGTAGTAGTAAGTAGTGCGATGATAGGGTGAGTCCGAAAAGGAAGTACGAGATAAAAGATTTAAAGAGATCGTTGCATGGTCAGAACCACCTAAAGGAAAAAAAGGAAAAACTAAACACAACCTAGATCAGAGACTCAACATAAATCAAGGAATGAAGGTGAATGATTAGAGTTGTCAGGAAAACGAATCACAAGGTTAACTATCTGAGTAAGAGATTGAGAAATGCAGAAATTATAGGCTTTAGTACCAGCAGGGTCAGTGGCTTTAGAGTCAAGCCATTCAGTGTGATGAGCATTATAGTCACCAATTATAACAAAAGACTGCACTCTAAAAGACTTTTCCAAGATTGCATTCGAAAAGAGTGCAGTCTTGGAAAGAAAGTGAATGATAAAAAACAAAAAGAAAGGTGATAGAGTGAAGAGGTGCTAAGAGGTGCTACCCCAAGCTAAGCATGTGACTATTAAAGTCACATGCTTGGCTTGGGTTATGCATGCAAAGCCATCTTTTGTACCTATTAGTTGCTATTTTGTTGCCTCTTTTAATGCTTTTTGATCCATTTTTATTTATATTAACCTTTAGGTCTTATCAAAATATTTTTAAAGACTTTAAATGCGACTAAACTGGTCAGCGTAAGTAAAATTTATCCAATCTTTTATAGGAAATTGTCAATCTGTGCGAATCAAAGGATAGTACACATTAACACTGAGATCAGAAGAAGGAATAGCAGAATTTAAATTAGTCTCATTATTAGCAAGCAAGTCTGGTGAATTTTGCAGGAGATAAGATTCAACAGATGGAAGGTTGTTTTGCAGACCATGAATATTAGTAAAAGATATATTAAAAAAGTAAGGTAGTAGGGATGGTTTTTTATGTTTAATATTTTGGGTTACTTTTAGCATGATTTAAGTTTAAAGAGAACTTGACTCATTCATAGATAAAGCATGGCCTCTTAAGCAATGAGCTATGCAACTTTCTTGTCCTGTTAATTAACCCTAAGTTGTAACATAGGGCTCCTTATGTGGCCTCGACAATGTGTACCAAAAGCATTAACAGAGATACTGACCATGTGCAACATGGTATTGTTAATACTCTGATATTTTGCAGCTGTTGATGGAATCAACCCCTCTGAGAGCTACCACACTGTTCAGGAAACCTTACTACCAGCTGACCTCAGAACCATTAAACTGAATTTTAGAGCTGTACCCTCATTAGGAGATAACAGGAAAAGGCACAAGCAAAAACCTATGAGAAGATTGAAGAAGATCCAGCATTCATCATCCTAGACAGGAAACAATGTAACAGGTTTACATCTATGCTAGTCTAATTGATGAAGCAGAGGTTTGAGGCTGGATAGCAGAATTATTCTGCTTACCCCTAAAGTCTTGGCTTAGGAGGCCTCCTACAAGATATTTGCTGGATACAGTTAATATCTGCCCAAGCTGAGTGTTTTTATTGAGACACCATCTCCAGCCTTCACTCAACCAAGTGCCCCAAGACAGGGGGTTTTTAAGTCGGAGTTTATTTCATTATTTTAAGCTTACATAAGTTAGATATTTGCATATACTTTCATTCATATTTTCTTATAAAAAAAGTGTTACAACTCTTTCTCGTTATTAACTCGGGTTTAATGACTGCCATAAATTCCGTGTCAAACATGCACAAATGAGTATCGGCAGCAGAGGTAGCATTATGTTTAATTTTAAAATATTATAAGATTACTATTATTAGTTTTAAAAATAAATATTTCTTTATTCAAATGATTATTTAATAATTAATTTATAAAAAATTAGAATAAATTTTAAATTTTGATATGCAATTTCAATTTTAAAGTAAATTTCATTTTAGAATTAAATATAATTTTACATTCAAGCATTTTTTTAAATTTTATTTATACTATTTTATTTTACAGGACCCTGATTAGTAGCATTTTTTATATATTTTTTGAAAATATCAGTTTTTTTAAATAAATTTTAAATTAAATAAATTCATTCTATAAGTATTTTTAAAATAAATTTTCTTATTGTTATAAGTATATTTGTATTGTTTTTAATTTTTCCAACATTTGAAAACAAATGTAAATAAAAGCTATATTTTTTGCAACCATAGGTTCACATGAGATTTAGTGGAATGCGAGGGGCTCTTAATATTGTTGATTGTGAGTGTATAAATTGTACTTTTGGTGAATACAAAAAAGTCAAAAAAAAAAAAAAAAAAGACTGAAATAAATTACCCCTTTTCAACATATATCTAAATGATAACATAAAAACGATAACAAATGTATAATATGTCTTATAAACTTGGGTTGTAATTAAGGTTTTTGTAATTCTCTCACAAGAACCTGGTCCTTTATAATTCCAAAACCTTAAGATTTTAGATAATTTTCAGTTTAAGAAACCTAAATATACAGAAGTATATTTATGCTTTTTAAATAATTGCATTTATATCAAACATTTTTAAAGTTAAATTTTTAAGAATAATCCCTTGTTTTATTTTCCTTTTTCAAAGTTTCTTCTCAATTTGCTGTAAACCAACACTTTCTAAAATGGTTTAAATCATTTAGTTTGAACCTATCAACCTTGTTTAAAATTAGGGGTGGGAGTTAAGGTTAGTTTTAGTCTAACTAAATTTAGTCGACTAACTTTTTAGTCTAACTAAAATTAGTCGACTAACTTTTTAGTCTAACTGAATTTAGTCGAGTAACTTTTTAGTCTAACTAAATTTAGTCGACTAACTTTTTAGTCTAACAAAATTTAGTCGACTAACTTTTAGTCTAACTAAATTCAGTCGACTAACTTTTTAGTCTAACTAAATTTAGTCGACTAACTTTTTAGTCTAACAAAATTTAGTCGACTAACTTTTTAGTCTAACTAAATTCAGTCGACTAACTTTTTAGTCTAACTAAATTTAGTCGACTAACTTTTTAGTCTAACAAAATTTAGTCGACTAACTTTTTAGTCTAACTAAATTTAGTCGACTAACTTTTTAGTCTAACAAAATTTAGTCGACTAACTTTTAGTCTAACTAAATTCAGTCGACTAACTTTTTAGCATAACTAAAATTAGTCGACTAACTTTTTAGCGTAACTAAAATTAGTAGACCAACATTTTAGCGTAAATAAATTAGCCGACTAACTTTTTAGTCTAACTAAGTTTAGTCGGCTAATTTTTTAGTCTTACTAAATTTAGTCGACTAACTTTTTAGTCTAACTAAATTTAGTCGACTAACTTTTTAGCGTAACTAAAATTAGTCAACTAACTTTTTAGTTTGACTAAATTTAGTCGACTAAGTTTTTAATTTGCGAAAAATATATTGTTACTTTTACCCAAAAAATACTTTTTTTTAAATCTTGTTATGTGTTAGTTGCGAAGTGGTTTGAGCGCCATTTTTTAAATAACAAATTGCTGTAAGTTACAATTTAGATCTCCATGGCATCTTTTTCAAAGTTGATTTTCAGATCAAAGTAAAAAAACTGTATCCAATTACTCCCCCCTTATTACTAAGTACTTGTTTTAACTTTCAATGAAAAGCAGTTTAAATCTGGATTTTTTCAATTTCTAATAGTTTATGGTTCAATTAAAATGAACCATAAACTATTAGAAAAAAAAATGGTGCCATATTTTTGAAATGTGTTGTATGCAGAAGCTTTTTCGGATTTCTTATATATAATACCAGCAATCATTTTTTGAGGTAATAATACCTAATTTATTTTGATCTACACTCATAAAACGCACAGTTTATAATTTTACAGTGAGGACAATATGATCGTAGTTGTTAGTAACAATTACACAATATAGAAATAATAAAAAACATTAATTGCATAACAATTTGTTACGCAATTAATGTTTTTTATTATTTCTATATTGTGTAATTGAATATATATCTTGTTCAACTCTCAATTTTTATTTTTTTTAAATTATTATTAAAATGCTAATAACTAATTATGTGTTCGGTATAAAATATCAGCTGTTTTTGGCGGAGTTGTTCTACTAACAAACCAATTTTTATTTAATTCAATGAAAGAAAATGTGGGGCAATACTAGGTACAAACAAAACATTTTTATTACCTAATTGTCACAAATTATATTACGTATTTTAAATTTCTTAAAAACAATAAATTTTAATAAATGTCTTTAAGTTGATTTATTTGTCTTAATTCATATTATGTTCATATAATTTCTCAACACAACAAAATTTAAGGAATGTCTTAACTGACACCTCAAAGTAATGGTTTCCCGCTATATTAGATAAACCGTTATTCTCAAATATATATTTAAATTTACTTTAAGAAATTGTATTTTTAAACTATGTCGAAAAATAATACGTTTTCTCCAATTGAATATGCTGCTCCAATATCTGATTTGATGAATCTGACAAAGAAAAGATTGGATAAAAGAAAGACTATAGATGAACAAAACCCTGCAGATCATAACGATAGCGAAACAAGTTCAAGTTTTTCATCCGGTCAAACAGAAATTGAAGTTGATGCTCAGTCCATTGAAGAAGCAGCTAAAACTACATACGAATATTACTCAATTGAGGAGGAAACATCAAAATGGATATGCGATCAATGTAATAGTAACAGACCTAAAAAGTACTCTTGTAAAACATCAAAGAGTATATTAGATTACCATCTTGAACATGATCACAAAATAATAACGCCGAAAAAAAAACGAACTATGAGTGGCTTGTCAAAAGAAGTTAGCGATAAGATTGATAGAGCTCTTTTAATTTTCATTATTGCCTGTTGTCTTCCATTTATGTTGGTAGAAAGTAGTACATTTAAAGAATTTGTTTTGTGTTTAAATCCAAAGTATAAAGTGCCTTGCCGAAAAAAGTTAAGATCTCTTTTAACTGATTTGTATCGAGAAAAAGTTGAACTTTTGAAATCAAAATTATTATCAATTAAAGTTTTATCTATTACTACTGACGGATGGACGTCCTGTCAAAACTATATTTATATATCTGCAACTGCACATTTCATTTCTGACAAAACAAATTTCATCAGTTTTTGTTTGGGCTTTGCAAACCTTAATGGCCGCCATGATGCAGATAATTTAAAAGAGGCTTTGCTAAAAATCGTAGAAAGTTTAAAGTAGATGATAAAATAATGAGTTTAGTATCAGACAACGCCAGTAACGTATGCAACTGTCTAAATTCTTTAAAAGTTTGTTTAAACATTCAACCAATAAGATGCATGGGACATGTTTTGCAATTAGTTGTTAAAAATGTCATAGATTTAGTTGAAGAAGGTGAAAAAGATAGTTCGTCTAAATTCTTTTTCATTGCAAGAACATTAACTAAGTGCAGGAAAATTGTTACATCTTTCAATCATTCTTCTCAACTTAATGATTTATTAGAGGAAAGTCAAACAGGACAAGGTGTCGAAAAAAATCACATACTTCATTTGATTCAAGATGTGAAAACTCGTTGGCACTCTACATTTCTCATGGCAGAGCGAATGCTTAAGCTTCACTCCTACGTAAAAGATATCTTTAATTCGAAACAACAATACAAAGATATGAGAAAATATTTACTCGATGAAGATGAAATGGTTAACTTAAAAGAAACGGTAAATGCTTTATTAAGCTTTAATCAAGTAAGTGTTTTACTATCTGGCGATAGGTATGCAACGTGTTCTTTAATTATTCCAAGTATAAAGTACCTTAAGAAGCAGCTGAGTAAGAATAAAAGTGAAACTCCTCCTTTAATTGTAATATTGAAATCACATTTGTTAGAATCTTTACAAACTTACAAAGATTCATATGAGTTAGAGAATAATTCCTTTTTATTGTGTGCCACTTTTTTGGATCCAAATTATAAAAGTTTTCAATTCTTTGAAAAGTACGAAAAAAAGAAATATTTAAAAATTGTGAAAGAATTTTTGTCAGATTTTTATCTCTCAAAAAGAGTTGGTGAAATAATTCCAATTAAAAAGGTGACAAAGGAATCAAAAAAATTTAAGTTGTCATTTGAGGATGAAGAAGATGATTCCGGAAGTGATAGTGACAAAAATGTAACCTTAAATTTAAAAAAAGAAATCAGTGAATATATTAGATTGTCAGTGCACGAACAAAATGTTTTAGAGTTTTGGCATCAAAATCAATATGTTTTTCCAATATTGTATTGCATTTCAACGATGATTTTATGTACACCTGCTACCAGTGCACCAAGTGAGCGCCTTTTTTCTGATGCATTAAACAATTTGTATGCTAAGCGAAACAGGATGACGGCTGAATGTTTTTAAATGTTGATGTTTTTGTACGAAAATTTGGAATTTTTTAATTTGGTTTAAAATTGGTGCAATTTAATTAATGTAATACGGAAATATCTTGTTGTAATAATTATTTTTGAATTTATTTTATTGTTCTTAAATAAAAACTCTTAAATTTAGAACTTGAACTGTTTCAAAAACAATCAAACAAGGTTGCAACATGTTTAAAAAATGATTTTATAAAGTTGTTGCTCTCATGTTTGGGACAGGATGGGACCCCAGAAACTTGAGGGCTTTTATGTTTCCAGGCTACAATTATCGCAATTTTTTGCAAAGTATCATTATCCGATTTTCAATTTTTTTTTTAGAAAAACCAATTGCTTAATTAGACTATAAAACTAAGTGCAAAATATGAACGTAGCAAGTCTTCCCGATTCTATGTTATTTAAATTTAAGTTTTTTTACATTTATAAATGTATTTTACATTTTCATGTATTAATTATGACCCACCCAAGTTTATATTTCATAATGAATGATTTCATTAACCTTACCTTTTCTTTATAATTCTACAAAAAATGGCGTCTTTAATGGGGTTCATTTAAGTTGATATTTCAAACTTACTTTTTAAATAAGATTGCTTCTAGTTAACTTTAGATCTTACTTTTCATGCTAAAACTCTTATTTTCTAACAAACTATCTACTCCAGCTTGAAGCAATTTAAAGCCAAAAATTGCTGCTGCCTAGTATACAGCCATATTTAATATAATTAAGTGAGTTTACATACGACTAAAAATTAAATTTTTGATACCAAAAAAAAAACATTATTTTGGTAAAAATATATCGTAACTTAATTTTTTTTTAACAAAAAGTGAAAATGTACTTTAAAATGATAGATATTCTGCATTTTTTAAGTAATTAAAAAGTGATAAGAAATTTTCTGGTTTGATAAAGCGACCGCTGCCATTTAACAGAATGTTTATCTTATTTTACAGTTTTACACGATTTAATTGCGGAGGTTGCATTTTTAAATGCGGACGAAGCCTCTTGGTAAATGCTATTAAATGTTTTGCATTTTAAAAACTCTATTAATACGTTTAACATTTGGTATGCATTTTAGAATAAATAAATTGCCGAAGCTTAAATGTACTTAAATTGTACAAACATAACCTAAATACGCCAACCAATTTAAGCGCAATTCCGTGCTTATTTGTCCGTACGTTGAAAAAATGAGAAAATGATAAAGTTTTAATTATGAATGTAATGATAACGTTGCATATATAAGCTTTCGCATTAAATGTCAAGCTTGTTGAGAAAAATGATGGAAGTTAGCGTTAATAAATTGGCACTTCTTATTGCTTATATGAAATTAAATATTTAGAGACTAAGTATATTCGCTAGTATACAGTAAGTTGAAAACTGCTGTAAGAATAATTGCCGATTAAAAATTATACTTGCTGAGTATAAGAATATATATATCGATTGCTGAGATTTGCTAATAATTATAATAACATCTTAATTTGCCGAATGATCAAACTAAATATCGGTAATAGCATGGCCTATAAGAGATGGACGTGCAACCTATTTTTTTTTTTTTTGCGAACCATGCTCATTGCGCATTGTTACAAATCTTTTGTTTTAAACAATAGAAATTAAATTATAAAGTCTGTCAGATTCGTCGAAAACTTTTGGTCTCGTCTAACCAGTTACATCAACTTCCTTTTAGTTATTCAAGATAACAGCAATAGATAGCGATTCCACGGCTCAACGAAAAACATTTGACGTTTGAAAAAAAACACGTAACTTTCATGAACTTTACTCTCTTATATCTTTTTGTATGCTTAAGCAAACACCTTAAGGTTTTTGGCATCAATTAGTGTTACTCAACCTCTTTCCAGTCATATATAGAAAGTACTATGGTTTATATGGCTTCATTTAAATTTTATCCATATCTTAAGACCACTTTTAAGAAATAGCTCGAAGCGGGAACATTTTTTTAAAACAAAGCTTTTAGAGGTTAGGATTCCTTAGTACCAAAACACATCCAATTTTTATAAAACTTTCCGTATACATTAAAAAAGGGATGACGAATCAAATGGAATGTGCACACTTTTTAACTTTTATACATAAATTTTTAGTTCTTAGCGTTTCAAAACTTCAAGGTTTATTTTTATAAAAAAAAAAAAGTGTTTTTTAAAATTGTCCAGGTGGAAATTGCAAGTTTACTCTTTCCTCTTTTTATAACAAGTATTTATTTATGTTTTCTTGAAGAATAGGTTCTAAGGATTTGTATATAGAAATTATGTATATATATATAACTATCTTCCTTCACATATTTTATGACGTTTTTTGTTTTGATTTTGCGTGACATAATGCAAATTTTTGGTGCCATAACAATGCAAATTTTTCATACTCAAGCCCTATACCTTTCGTCAAAAAATCATCAATTATTGCACTACAAAAAATTCAATAACTTTAGATCCGCTTAACTTCAAAGGCCGAATGACCCCTCATTTTTTAAGTCAAGTCAAGCTCTATACAATGATATAAGTTACATATGTTTATTTGAATAATAAAAAAATCGTCAAAAATGGCTACAATAGAATCAGATTTTAAGTTTAATTTTATATAGCTAGATATTCCTTTTATTTTAAGAAATAACACTGATAATAATATAGAAATTGAGATCATTTACTTAACTACTTTAGTACATGTATAACTAGAGATATAACAAATAATACAAAATATCAACTAGTTTTGTAGCTACTTAGAGAATATTGGTTTCATGTCCAGGGAACTATACTATCTACTATATTGCTGTAGACTTGAATATGAATATTATAGAATTTTCTATTTTTATGTTTAACAACAGAAATATATACAGTTAAGGATAAATAACTCATAGATAAAATGAATATAAATACAATAAAGAAAAAAATAATTTGTCACAGTTTTAAAGAATTTAGCAAAGCCAATTTATGGCAAACCGCAAGAATAACTAAGTATTTAATATTAACATAGCATGATTTACCAGCTATATATAAACTAATTTTTATTTGACAAAAACAAATGGGTTATTATGTGCCTTTTATGATAAATGAAATAGTATATGAAATATGAAATACGAAAACATGAAATATCTGGCTACATTTTGCAAGATGATTATAAACTTGAATAACTTTTTAAAAGGTTTTGCATTATCAAACGAGTTATAAAAAAGCCCATTAGAAAATACACCTACTAAAAAACAATGCTCAGTGGAATATATATTATGGAGCTTATAGAGTAGTTGAGGCAAAAAATGGCGACATATCGGAAATAATACTCAAAAAATACACAAAACTAAGGCTGGTGAATGAAGGACCAAGGAGTTGCATGAAACCAGACCTTGACTAAAAATTTTATTTAAGCATTTTTACTTTTCACTTTACTTTTTTTAGTCATTTTAAAATTATCTATACAGATCTATTTTATTATTGATGGAACTTTGTTTACACGAAAAAAGTTCCCAAATTTACAAATGTTTATTTGGAAAAATGATGAAAATCTGTTCGTGCCGACAACTGATTTCCTTTTCCTTGGTGTAATTTGTTTAGTAATTTGTCAACACGTGAAGTAGTTACTTATCCTGAACAGTCTTATTAAACAAATGCTATAAAATTTAAACTAATACCACGTGATCAGAGTTTCTGTTTAAAAACTAAGGGCTGCCATTTTAATAGATTTTTTTGTTGACGGGTGAAAATTTAGAGTTTGTCGGAAACTCGCATGGCTCGCTGATTTCTGCGGCCTCTTTGATGTAAAACAATAGGTTGCACGTCCATCTCTTATAGTTCCATGGTAATAGATAGTGAGAGTCATACCCCCAACACCACCTTCCCTTCTCGCTGGCTCCAATACTATATATCACTAATATGAAAATGAAAATTTATAGCCAATGTATAATAAAATCCAATTTTAGGAATGTTACTTATCTGGGATAATTTTTCCTATGTTGCTATTTTAAGCCTTTGAAATAGGGTTGTTAACCGAAAGGTTTCAAAGATTTCTGTAAAAAAATCTTTCAAAAGGGTATATACAATTAGTATTTATTTTTATTCGTAACGAATATATAGAAGCATTAAAATTTGTCAAAGTAACTTTCGCAAATAATACTTCTGAAAATTAGACTTTCGCAAGTTGCTATTTCAAATAATGCTCTTCCAAAACTTCCAAAAGTTTCACTTTCGGAAGTAGCACTTGAGAAATGAGCGCTTTTAATAACTACGTTTCGAAATCTATAAAGGAAGTTTATTCGCCTAACTGCAAGAAATGTGAAAATAAAATATCTGTATATATCAAACTGTTTGTAATGAAACTTTATCTTCAGTATAGCAACATATTAAATTTTTACTAGTTTGTTTTTTCAAATAATGATCAAAAAATTTATTTCGAAAGGAAAATTTTCGATAAATCCACTTGAAGAACAGTCACTTACGGAAGAAAACTTGAAATTCGTCATAAAAACAAGATTGAAATGTTCCATTTAAAAAAATCCGTTCAATGAACTAAGTAATCAAATGCTCATTACTCATAAGTGTCAATTATCGCGCATGCAAATTTTTATGAAGTAAAAAACTGATATTATTTTTTAACTGAATCCTTTCGGTAGGTTTCAAAAATCTTCTTTCGAAATGAATCGATTAGCAAGTTTCTTTTCGCTTGTGATTCTTGTGAAAATTTTATTTTTCGTATATTGTTTTACCGGCGGCGTGGGCAGGATTTTTTTGATGTTTCAGATATGACACTTTTAGGCATTGTGCGAACTCATAACTCAAGAATGTTGTTAAGTCAAATGAAAATGTTTCTCAAAAAAATTGCGGTGATTGGAGCGTGAGAACAAAAATACCCCCAACAAGTTTGCTTTCCCAACCCCGAATTAGACGTTAAATTAAACTGCAGAATGTTAATTAAACGTTCAAAGGGTGCCTTTTTTAGATTCCGTGCCCATTGGGTGTTTATAAACAGTTGCAACAACCGCATTGGTAGTTGTCTCAGAGCTGGGACAAAATTCTAATAATCAAAGTTGATTTAATACGTTACGAATTTGATTTGACGTGCCCCTATGAACCATATTTGGGACATTCAACCGCCACAATAATGTGCCATCGTGTGTGAAAATTTCATGGCTTTATAGGTTATTCAGTTTTTAGTACTGAAGCTTGTTTTAATCGACTAATTTTAGTTACGCCAAAAAGTTAGTCGACTAATTTATTTACGCTAAAAAGTTAGTCGACTAATTTTAGTTACGCTAAAAAGTTAGTTGACTAAATTTAGTTAGACTAAAAAGTTAGTCGACTAATTTTAGTTAGACTAAAAAGTTAGTTGGGTAATTTTAGTTACGGTTTTTTTAGTTAAGTTAGTTACAATTTTTAGTTTTGGTCACAACACTATTTAAAATCCATTGCAAAAAAAAGTTAAAATCAAATCAAAAGTAAAATTGCAAAGATATTTAAAGTTATTACAATTAGGATTAAAAAGTTATGCATTTATGAAATTTTTTAGTTTAAAAAAACCCATAGCTGTCAACCACAAAATGATTTCAAAATAGACAAAGAGGATTGTTTTACAATAATTTATTATGTTCACTTATACTATCAAATCTACTATTATTGCTTTTATTATTTAGGCAGTATTCCGGCATGGCGCTAGAACTCCTACGACTGATTCAAATTATAAAGATATTCCAAATGCAGAACCTTTTTTTTGGGATAAATCTCAACTTATGACAACATTACCTCATGTTGATATTGAATACAAAGTCCAACTCCCTGATGGCAAATGCAGACCTAATTCTTTATTTGAAGAATTTTATAGAAAATCTGGTACTCTAGAGGTACAAAAAAAATATTTTCTTAATTTTAATTTTTTAAATAGCTTATATACATACATACATACATACATACATACATACATACATACATACATACATACATACATACATACATACATACATACATGCATACTAGTAAATGCCTGGGCCCCGACTAAAAATGAGACTTTTTGCAAAGCTGGCCCCGACAAAATTATAAGATTTAGTAGGGGTTGATAGCCAGGGCTAGAAAAAAATTTATAATACTTAATGTTATAATTTTATGCTTACATTTAGTATTTATTAAATACTGGCATACATTTATATATTTTTAAACTCTTATTTATTTCCAACAAGATTGCAAAGAACCACTATTAAGTTATGAGTTACTTTAAAATGGAGAGTAAGTTAAAGTACTAGGAAATAGTTAACTGATGACTTAAAAAGTTCTAAGTTGTTTAAAAAAGGAAAACATGAAGATGGGTAAGAGTTATAAGGTTTTTTTGAAGTTCAAGGAAAAAAACTGGAATAATAAAAGTTTTTTTAGCATGAAGGAACAGATATAGTAAAAGAATGCAACTTGTTGAATAAAAAGCCAAGCACGAATGAGTTTTGGTTTATTGTAATAGAGATGATAGCTCATTTGAGCATTGATTATGATAGTATTTGTAGAAAAAAAAGTAAGAAATTCAACTTGACAACAAGGGGAGAGTGGCTCAAGTTTAGCAGATAAAGCAGGTCTAATTACATTTACAATGTGCTTTTAGACATTGTCTGAGAGTAAGAGGGTTGTTATTTGTCAATATAGGAATGCCAACAAGATTGCAATATTTTTTTGCAGTAAGTGAGTTTAGTTGTCTAACAAAAGTTGTGGATTTTAAGTCCAAAATTTAAATCCATAAGCCACTACAAGCCTTAGGCTGTTACAGATGAGAGATCAGATTTAAAATCGGCTGCTTGTTCTAAGCAGTTAAAAAGTTATGATTTCTAGTCAAGACAATAGTGATAATTTGAGTCATCAGCAAATAGAACCACTTTGGATTTCATGAAGATCGTTGTTGTAGATAAGAAACAATATAGGAGCAAACCTAGAACCTTGTGGTACCTTTAAAGTTACTTGAAATAAAGAAGAGGGTAGGCATTTAAGAATAACTTCACTACTGCAGTTAAAATGAAATAATTAGATAACCTTGAAACCTTTATATAAAGAAACTAATAATAGTGTGAAGACTAATCATACGATAGTTGGAGAGTGTTTTCTAGAGTTTAGAAAAATTGGAACCACTTATTTAGCACTTTTTAAAAGTTTAGCAATAGTTGAATAGAGTTCTAGAGAACACTTTTTTAAGACTATGATCGAAATCTATCCTAGAGTTCAAACTGTAAAAGTTTTTAATTGAGAATTAACTTTAGCGTTGAAAGTCAGAATTATTTCGATGTTTAACAATGGGGTAATCTGTCAGGAAGAGTATGGCCATTATATTCAAGAGTAATAACTCTGCTTTATTCTGGGGAGAAGTAAAAAGATCAGACCCATGAATTAGAGATTAAATGTTACACTTAGTTAATGACACTGTTGAAGACTAACCAAAAGTCTCTAGAACCTAACATCTGAGTTAAGATACAAGATTTAGTAAAATGAGAACAAGAGAGCTTAATATTAGACAGGGCTTTTTTACATTATGTTCTTGCAATTATAATATTATTATTTTATTATAATTATAATTATTATTATAAAATTATTTTATTATATATTTATTAATTATAATTGTTATTATAAAAGGGCATTTGTTCTAAAAAAAGAGATGTTCTTGTAAAAAAGATGAAAAAAATGATTAATGTTTAATAAAGCAACTGCTCAAGATGGTGAAAAATGTGGAGTAGAATGAGGCTTGACTTAAAATTGAAAAGAAGTAATAAAAGCTTCCAAACTTTTATTTCAGAAGGAATAAAAGCTTCCAAGATGCACTTTAGGCATACCTATTATGGATATAAACATATGTTTGCTATTTATTTAGATGCTGACATACAATATCCTTTCATTGTTATATAAACTTTAGTATTTGTATCGTGTAGTATTTGCGGAAAGAGAAGATTATCAGATGGATGTGTGGTGTGACTCAGATTAGAAAAAACGTTGTATTGAACAACATTTGTTAGAAAAGATTAAAGTAATTTAGGTATTAGCATTAGAGCTGTGGGAGATTAGGTTTTTTATCTTTGATTGAGTTCGATTGAGATTACAAAAAATTCGATCAAGTTCGAGATTATTAAACAAACTAGTGAAAGTGCATTCAATTCATTTATAAATGTCATCATCAACAAACCATATTTATCCTAATGCTAAAAGTCTACAAATTTTTATGAAAGGTAAGTTCTTCTACATGCTCTGATAGAAGACTGCAGCGTTTAATGGAAACAATGTTCCCAGGCATTGAGTTCAGATGCTCTGAATTGACACTGGTTGCTGTGATTGCCAGAAGTGACTGAGCAAGCTTAGCAAGACAACAAAATCAAATTTTATTTTGCCTCCACTATGTCAGTGGACAACCATTGTGCCCAATTGCCATATCTTTCAAGATATGGCAATTGGGCACTCGTACTTGAAACATTAGCATCAGCAATATTGTCATTGGTTGCAGTTGCTGTCATCATGTTATCGAGGGATTCCCACAAGCCTGTTGATTGTGTTTCTAGTGTAGACTCTGTCACTGAGTGCTGAGACTGGAATGGTTTTGGTCCTGAACCTGGTACTGTTGGGAGTTCTTTGAGTAATTTACGAAGCTTTGATAAGTTGGCCGCCAGCTTCTCAGGTTGCTTGCAGTAAAGTGACTTGTACCTGGGGTCTACCAAGTGCAAACTGCATCTGGCTGAACCTAATAAAATATTACAGAAACTGTCAAATAGTTCAAGGAATATAGGTAATTAGATATTAATATATTAGATAAGTATGACCATGGTCCATAATGCAATTGAAGTTAAAGAAAGCTTTATGTGGAAATAGGTAATTAAAAATTAGTGCGTAATTGATAATGACAGTGAATGTCGAAAAAAGATTGATAAAACACTGAAATAAACACTTATATACTGAGTCTCAGTATATAAATAATTATTTCTTACCTCGTCAAAAGAAGGAAACTTTCTTTCTAAAGATGCCACAAGTCTCCACGCCAGTGAAGTTCCACTATTTGCAATATCACTGATGAAACCTTGCAATTTCTGGTGTAATCCATGCAGAGCTGGTATTTTCATAGATAACATTGGGTAACTTTCACCACACAACTCTCTGGTAGCCTGTCCTGAAGCGTATGAGCAAAGCAAGGTAAGTCCATAAAGTTTTGGCACATGTTCATGGCTGCTCTCATATTACTACCATTGTCTTGAAGAACCTATATTGGTACTGCTCTTGGTAGCGACCAATCTTCAATTGAGTTCTCAAGAGATTCCAATATTGCTTCGCCCGTATGTAACACAACCACAAGCGGTTTATTCTTCAGTGTATATGATAGCATTTGAAAATCAGCAGTTTAATATATCAAACAAAATGATATATAGGAATCCAGTGCGCGAAAAGACCATATTTCTGTGGAAAAGCAATAGGATGCCAACAAACTCAGTAGTAATGCGATCAATCATTTCTCATTTCAAATTTTTATACATAGTTGGCACAATACTGCGAGAAAATGTGGTCCTGCTCAGAATATGATATTGAGGAACAACCAATTTCATAAGTGCCTGAAAACCTTGTCCTTCTAGGAGATTGTACGGCAGATAATCAGAAGCCAATATGCGCCCAAAAGCTCGTGCTATTTCTTTAGCTTTTTCGTGATCAGGCGTCCATGCTATTTTCTTAGCCCGCAGATCTGTGACAGTAACTGACAGTTGTTTTCCAGCTTTATTTTCTTCCTTTTTCATTCTTTTTGCTTCTTGTGCCTTTTTATCACACTCTGTTGATTCCTTCTTATGATAACTTCTCAAATGAGTAAATAAGCCAGTTGTAGATGAAGTAGAACAAGATTTTTTGACTGCATTTCCCAGTTGTTCAAAAACCAAAAATGGTATCATTAATTTTTTGTTATTTGGAATTATTTTGCCTATCAAAATAATTCCAAATAACACTCATTACTCTCTCATTCTCCATTTTGAAGCATTTTAATATAATTTTACAGCAACTTTTTAAAGCGTTTTAATACAATTTTACAGCAACTTTTTAAATATCGATCTTTAGGTTCGAAATTTGAATTATATTTGATTGACTAAACACATTCGATTCGAGTTCAATTGAATAAACTCGAACTTGAAACTTCGAGTTTCGCACACCTCTAATCAGCATGCAGAGAGGTAGCAGCTTCAGTAGAAAATGATAGTGGTAGAAGTAAGAAAACTTAAAGAGAGTGCCTTACATATTATATGAATGAGCTTTGGTTAAGAATATAAAATGCTCTAGATTGTTTATATTGGAGAAACAAAAAGAAAAAAATTACATCATCCTGACCATCATCATCAACAGCATAAAAGTAGAAGGCTAAAGCCTGATGATGATGATGATGATGATGATGATCATCATCATCATCATCATCATCATCATCATCATCACCATAATGATGATGATGGTGATCATCATCAGGCTCTAGTCTTACTCTTTTATGCTGTTGATGATGATGATGATGATATTAATGATGATTATGATGATCATGTTAATCATAGTGATGTTTATATATGCATATATACACAAAATATAACATGAATTTTGAATTAAAAAAAAATGCTTTAGAATGTATGAATGTTTATGCAGCCCCAGTCACAAACCCAGATCCGGCTATATTTTATCAAACCATCCCCAGTCCCAGTCAAATATCAACCCCGGTCACTTGCTAATACATACATACATACATACATACATACATACATACATACATACATACATATGCACATACATACATACATACATACTTACATACATATATACATACATATGCACATACATACAGGGGCGTGGTGGCTCTAAAAAGCCCATGCAGGATTTTTATTAAAAGGCCTATATATGCGGGATTTTACCATATATGCTTGATGTAAAGGCCCATACGAAAATATATATATATATGTGTATATATATATATATATATATATATATATATATATATATATATATATATATACATATATATAATAATTGACCTTATTCTAATAAATCATTAATACAAACCAACAAGTTGAGATAATACTATTTGTAATTAATAATATTGTTTGTAATACTTCAAAATAAAAAATGGTAACAATACCATGCAGCGACCACGTTTTTGTTTTGATTTTCTTAAAACACAACTTTACCGCAAGCAAATACGATTAGTATTTTATTGTTTGAAGAACATAGCCTAACACAAAATTAAAAATCAAAGATTTTAATTTTTCTATTACCATATAATGATATATATTTTAATATATAATAATATAAATTTTTTTAAATTTTATATAATTTTTTTTCTAAAATAAATATGGAAAATCTTGAAAAATAAGAAATTCTTTTTATTTTATGAGAAAATTCTTTTTAGTTTATGCTTTTGTTTAATTCGGTGTTTTAACTTTTTTTTAACATTTTCCATAAACCACTGATCTCAAAATATAACTGGATAGCGGATTCTATTGTTTTTTCCGAAAAAAGTTGAAGCCAAAATTGGCCTCCCAAGATGGCGGCAATTTTGGTTCCTAGCGGTGAAACCAATATACATTTTAAATGGCTTTATCAAACTACGAAAGAAAATAATTAAATAAGCTTATAAATTTCTTAAAAATAAAAGAAAACAAATGAATTTTATAAATATTAGAAAAAAAAGAAATTATTTTTTTGCATACTTGAATTTATTATTAAATGGCATTTACAATTTAGTTAAGTCTTAAGTATAATTTATGTACCTTTTAGTTCTTAGTTACCCAATGCTGTATGCTAGAAGGTTAATAACATAACAGCATGATAAACAGCAATCATTTCTACCTACAATTATATATTTTTTGTAGCAAGATGCCATTTTGTACAAATGCTACATGAATTGTTAACTGAGTGCTGTAAGTATACAAAAACTCAGGGGTTCCTTCTAAAATTATATTATACTTGAATTCTATTATTGTATAAACTATTTGAATAAAATATTCTAAAGTTTCACTTATACTGGTAAAATAAATCCAGGTCTGAATTATAGTTATTTATAACAACGTTTAAAACAAATAAAAAGTAACTAATAGTTTCTTATAGTTTGAAGGATAATCACTCAATACAATTGAAGAAACAAATGTATGTAAAAATCATTTGTTTGAAAAAAATGTATTTATATCTTTATATAGAAATGTTCAAAACATTACCTCCTCTTTGAAATATCTCCTTAACTTTAGTTAAATATCCTGCTTACCTGCTGTTAAGTATTATGGTTATATTTTACAGCTTCCTGAATTTTTTATATTAATGAACTGTAAATAGCTGTTAAATAATTTTATAAATATTTATTGAGTTTATTCGCATAATAGATTGATTATACGACATATTAAATTCAAGAAAACGATTTGCTAAAGAATACATATCATATCATTAGTCTTAAAGAGATTACTGATACACAAATGATTTTGTATAATCGAAAAACTGGTTTCATTGGATATTTGGCAGCAATTAAATCTGTTCAAGGTATTTCTTGACTGGGTTGAAAAAGAAGGTTCACCATTAAAATATTTATTAACATGTAAGCTTAGTCAAAACCATCTAGAGCTCTTTTTTGGTGCTGTGAGATCTGCAGAAATGTTTAACAGCAATATCAATTGCCAACAATTCACAGCCACATATAAATGACTTTTTATGCAAAGTACCATTCAATGTTCAAATGAAAACTGCAGCATTAGAGATAAAACTCATATATAATATGTTTTAGACGATTCTTTTGGTGATTCCAGTACTGAAATATCTTTGACTAAAATTGAATTAAGAAAATATGATTTGTTGGAGAGAACCAACTGTTAGTGATCACGATAATGCAGATATTCCAAACTGCAACAATCTATTTGAATACAAAAAAGCTTTGATCTCATATATTGCTAGATACATAGTTAAAATGACTTCAAATAAAAATATTCTCATTAAATGTCAGAATGCACTAGTACTCCCTTTTCATTTAAAACAAAATAGCTTTTTAAAATTCAAAGACATAGGAGGTTTGATTAAACTAACCATAAGTGTTATTATTATATGCAAAGAAACTGAAAGGTGTTTCCAAATTAATTGGTTGCTTTAATAGATTGCCACTTTCCAAATGAAATTAGGAATTCAAAATGCAATTGCAAGTGCTGCTTTGAGATCAGTCGATTTCTTGAAAATAATAATTGAACTAGCTCCTCATGTTTGACTCAACTATAAGTGATAACAATATATTTTCCTTGTTTCAGCTCATTTGGCAGTTTGGCTGCCAAGTTAACTAGAAAGGCAAATATGTATATATATACACATATTTGTTATATATATATATATATATATATATATATATATATATATATATATATATATATATATATATATATATATATATATATATATATATATATACATATATATATATATATATATATATATATATATATATATATATATATATATATATATATATATATATATATATATATATATATATATATATGTTTTGTGATTTTAATAAAGTACAACCAAATAAAATAAGACACAAATAACTATATAAAAAAATTCCAGAAGGAACCCCTGAATTGTGTGTACTCACAAAGCTCTGCTAATAGTTCATGCAGCATTTGTAAATTTGTGATATCTGTTTGAAAAAACTTATTTCATAATAGTTTATTTTAAAAAGATATTCAGCTGCCTACCATGCAGTTGTGTTATTAACCTTCTAGCACACAGCATTGGGTAGTTAAGAACTAAAAGGTACATAAATTGTATTATAAACAATATTAAACAAATAATAAATAGTAAAACTAAAATTAAAAGAAAGTAAATAAATGAAAAATAAACAAAATATGAATAAAATTATTTCAGTTTTTCAAACTTAAAATAATTATTCGAAAGTTGTTTGGAAATTGTAAACTTGGATAACTACTAGTTCCTTATTTGTTCTTTACTAATGTTAAATAAACTAATTCTTAATTAAAAAAACTGAAAATTTGTATCTTATTTAATAACATTTATTTATCTTTAAAAAAGCAAGATATTATACAAACTTATTGTTTAGAGTATATTTTGTTAAACAATACATAATTTAGAATTTTATGTAAATATGTAATATTCCTTTTTTTTTTAAATTATTGTTATGTAAAACCGAAAATTATATTTATATTTGAGGCATGTACATTTAAAAATATTTATATATATAAATGACATAAAAGTTCGTAACAAAAATTTCTTGATTGGTAATCAACCGAAACTGTCGTCATCTTGAGAGGCCAAAACTGGCTTCAAAAAATTTGCCATATACGCTATCCAGTTATATTTTGAGATCAGTGGCATAAACTCACAACAGCTAAAATGCCGCTCAAAAAATGGTGCCGTTATTGAAATAATTTAAACATATAAGTTTTTATAATATAGTTTCATTTAGCAGTTCATCATCCTTTTTTTAATCTGTCTGAGGACAGGATATTATGGAGTGATTTCTTTATTAACATACAATAATATAAACTGTATAAAAATAAAAAACTTTATTATTAAAGAAGTTTATATCTGTTTTGAAACGTTACAAAAATGCAAAACATGAGTTTGATCCTTATTTATATAAAACTTAACTTAAAATTTAACACTAAATCATTTTTCTTAAATGAATTAAAACGCAATACAATTACCATATATTAATTGTAATTTAAGTCCAACAATAATAATAGCTATTATTATTGTTGGGTCTGCCCCAGCACAAACACGTGTTTTTAGAATCTAAAATGTTAACACCTTTAGACGTCTAAATTCACATAACTATAAGACATCCAATTGTATTTATCTTTGAGACGACTAAAAATAGCTGTCTCAAGCCGTCTAAAAGATGACTACTAATAGATGTCTTATATTTATCTGAATTTAGACATCTAAAAGTGTTAACATTTTAGATGCGAAGAAAAACGTCTAATAGACGTGTTTGTGCCAGCTGGGGCGGACTTTCTTAAATTTATTTTGTCAACATTACGATTGTTAAAAACCGTTTATGGGTTCATTATTTTTCTCATGAAAAAAATATCATAATACGCCTCAAAACATCTACTTTGTTTTCAGAGCAATATTTTTATTATGCAAAATACTAATATAATTGCGCTCAAAGTTGAAGACTTTAAATCAAGTGATTAATAAAATTTAATTAGTGCTAACATAAATATTTTAAATGATTGTGGAATTTCTTTAGAATGTAGAAAAATTAAAATTTGCCAAAAAGCCCATATTTAGATGAAAAAGTGGAAAGTCCATGCGGGAATGAAATTTTTTTATTTTCTATTTTGGTATTGTTTTCTCAATGAAATTTCTTATTTTGGATGACTATTTATTCTCGTGCCACTCTTTTCAAGTTTAACATTTTTACATTTTTTGAGTTTTTAAGATCATTTTCAAACAATCGGCACAAAAAGAAATTTACAAATCATTAACTTTATAATAATTTCATTACAAGTAATGGAAGTTTTTTATCTATACAGATTGTGCTTATTTTTATTCCTATTATTTTTCTTAACTGGTGGTAGTTATGAAATTAAAAAAACGTGGTTTTTAAACACAAAAGCATTGAGGCCCAATACAGCAATTAGAAATTTGTTAGATTCTTTTGATCTCATAAAATTCACCCACTTCAATCCCTGGCTGTTTAAAAGGGGTTTGTACAAGATTAGCTAAGTTTCCTGGCGGACCATTATTTTTGTTAACCTCCTGACCATTAGATAAAAATATCAGACCATTAGGTGAAAATTAACAAATATGAAGCTGTTTCACACGCTTTGAATTTTATGAAGTTTAAGTTGCATTTTTCTAAAATCAGGCAGGTTTTTATTTTGATTAATAAAATACTCAAAGAGATCAATAGAATGGCTAGCTACATCTCTCTCTCTCCAAGGCATCACAGTTTTTAACCTGCAATTTTTCTGATTCTGCAATTTTTAAATTAAAACATAATTTCATAAGTTTTAATATTTTAGTCTTATTATTTAAGAATAATTTATGTCATAAAGTAACAAATTGTTTAAAAACAATGGTTTGCAAAATAGTTTAAAATCAGATGTAAAATACAAAGAAAATAAATCATGGTAAAACCATAGAGGTGTTTGGTGCTGGCATTAGCATCTTTTGACCAAGATCAAAATATAAAAATGGTAAAAAGTTCTGTATTCAAAAACAAAAGGAGGTCCAAAAATATGTAAAAATGGATAAAATCAAAGCTGAAATCCTTCTGAAAGCAGTTTTTGTTGATAAAGACCAGCCACTAGGTCTTGAGTTTTATATTTTACCAGACTACTAGTTAATTTTTGATATTATAGGTCATAGTTTAAAAAAATACCTGCGAGTGAGACTCCCTCAGACTTTTTGGATACAATGAGTTCCAAAACTTAAAATTTTTCAAATTTGCTAACAACTCATCGGAACTCACAGCAAAATTGTAAATCTGTTGACCATAGTTTAAGAAATTTATATCTTAAAATAAGAAATATATTTCTTGTTTTTAAAAATAAATTGCAGGGTGGGATATTTATTTCTTAAAACAAGAAACATATTTCTTGTTTTAAAAAAAGTATTTTGTAAAAAAAAGTCAGTTTTGCTGTGCTTACAATAAAATTTATTCAAGATAATGTAGAGCGTGTGATGAGCTTGGAGAAGCTTCAGAAGTTACTTCAAATAAGGAGTTCTTGTAAAAAACCATTAAAATAAAAGAGTGGATTCAAAGAGCTAGCTATGGCGACTGCTTTCTTGCTTTCTTGTTATTGAGTGGTTCTAATAATTTGAACTTTGATCTAATACCTAATTGCTAACTCTGAGCGTTAAAAGTACATTTAAAATTTATTTTTTTACATATTTTCTTGAGATATTTTTCTTAAGCTGAAAATTTATATGTATATAAATATTTAGTGTTTAGTGTTTAAACGCTGAGTTCGAAAGCAAATTTGCTTCAGAAACAAGAGATCTGTGGCAGCGATGGATCCGGCAATTTTTGGTGTTTGAGATAACATGAAGCAAAATCCAAACATTATATGTTTATACTTATTTCAAATAATGATGCTTTTTAAAAAGTTGCAATAATTGGAAGCTGGAAACAAAAAAGCCTTAAAATTTTAACCCTCCCCCTAGCCCAAACGTGAGAGCAACAAGTTGATGAAATAATTTTTTTTGCTATTTAATTAAATTTATACTCCTCAATAAATTTTGAGTATTGTTTTACAATCTCTTAGCATTCAAAAATTATTACCATATAAAATTTGAAACCCCCTCAAATTGAGGGAGGTTAAAACTTTATATGATCATAATTTATGAACACTGAAAGATAATACTATGAAAGTTTTCGATGAATATACTTAGTTAAGAATAGCAAAAAAATTATTTTGCCAATTTGTTGCTCTCACATTTGGGGCTTTTTTTTTTCCAGCCTCCAATCATCGCAATATCTTGCAAAGCATCATTTACCATAAGTATAAACATACAAATGTTTGGAGTTTGCGACATGTCTGTTATCTTAAACACCAAAAAATGCTGGATCTTTCACTGATCTGTGGTTCGATGCCTACTCTAGGTTATTTTTCGAAATGAAGCAACCATAATATTCCAAGTTAAATGCTCTTCTGCGGTGCTCTGTGATGCGACCATTAGGTCATCTTGGAGCACCTAAAATAACCACAGAAAAAATGTGTATATATATTTTTTAATTGCATTGATACGTTTTGATCTAATTTAGTTAACAACAAAAGATCGAAAGTCCTTTACCCAATCTGTTAAGAAAACCATTTTGTATTTGTATTTGTTTAATCAGTAGCAGTATTTTTAAAACATCATTTGATACCAAATGAGGTAAAAATCATAAAGTTTGTTGTGTGGCTGAAAAAAACCTCAACGATCAACAAAACATCACTTTACAGTAGCCAAAGTGTTAATTTATCTATCGCAATTAGTGAAAAATAGGTACAACATATTTCTTAAATTAATAATCACAGTGTTTTTTTTGGTACAGGAACACATTAAAAAAATATCATTAAACAAATTACTAGATTACACATCAAAATCAATTTGCGTTAATGCTTGGAAATTGCTCTAAATTTAGTAAAAAATCATAAAAAGTGCAATTTCAAGCAATCGGCGCGAATACTCCTATAAAGAAAAGAGAAAAAAAAAAAATTTTCATATAAATATGACACGCCACTCATTAGCCACTCTTCATAAAAATTGGTTGTTGAAAAAAAATTATGGGATTGGCTAATCACAGCTCATAAATTTAAGGTTTAAGTTTATGTATATGTGTATGTATATATATATATATATATATGTATGTATATATATATTTGTGTGTATGTGTATGGATATATGTGCATATACCTATGTGTGTATATATATGGGTATGTGCGTGTATGTGTATGGATGTATATGTATATATATATATAAGCGTGTGTGACACGTATGTGTATGTGTGTGTATGTGTGTATATATATATATATATATACGTATGTATGTATGTATGTATGTATGTATGTATGTATGTATGTATGTATGTATGTATGTATGTATGTATGTATGCATGTTAGGGATGTGACTCTTTGGTAATTTTTTGGTATCTCCAATTTCCAATATAAAAAACAGATGAACTTTGGTTTGAAAGTAACTGAAAATCATTGGTTTTATTTAATTTTTGAAAAAGTTCACCCACCATGACCCTTGATTACACACTGGCTTCCATATATCAGTGAATTTTTTTTTCTTCAAAAGTATATCAGCCTGGGTCTAAAATGAACCAGAATTTAATAATGATTTCAAAATTCATAATCTTTTCTACTAAAACATTATATCTATGTGTGTGTGTATCTATGTATGTATGTGTGCGTGTATAAGTATAGATATATTAAAATGTACCATTGTTATTATTATCATTGTTATTATTGTTATTACTTTAATTTTTATTAATATCATTATTTTAAATAATAGCATTATTTTTATTTATATTATTATTTTATTAATACCATTATTTTTATTGTTATCAATACCATTTTTATTATTATAGTTATTATTAATGTTATTATTATTGTTAATGTTGTGATTTTTAAAGTTGTTATTATTTATTATTAACATCATTATTAGGTGTTTACGCATCATTTGTAGTTATACTATTTGAAAACATCCTGGAATTGTCAGATCCTGGAATTCAGAATATAATGATTGATTGATATAATATCATCTGTAGATATATAGATGTTTGTATAATATTTTATAATCTATAATGATACCATATATTATAATCTGTAATATTAAATGATATAATATAATGCACAAATTATGTATATTTTTGTAAATTGTATGTATAAATTACAAGAAAAAAATTTAAATTTAGTGATTTGAATACTTCACTATTGCTTTTCTGAGAAAAGTTCTCAATTGTCTTATCTAAACTCTAAAGTTGAGAACCTGCTTAGAGTTTACTGATTAAGAATATTGCTCTGAATACTCCCAATAGGACCTTGGTTCTATTTAGGAACATGATAAGATGATGTTCAGTTATGTGACCTTTTCATTCCATAGGAAGATTGTGATTGGATGCAGTTTTCACATATTTTTGAGTTTCTTATATTAATATTAAAACTAAAATCCACCACTTAACATACAAAAAAAGTTATTTTGTTTTAGATATAAATATGTTTCTCTATTTGTTTAACTACCTTTAAATTACTTACATATGTTGCTATAGCATCAGCATAATCTCAATGGAGTCTCATTCTAAAGCACATGTTTACTATTAAATGTCAATTTAATGAAATTGCTTTAGATTCTTTTTTTTTTTCTTTAATGTCTTCGCTTCCAACAAGGCTGCAAGCAACCATTATTAGAGTTGAACATTACTGGAAGATAAAAGATGAAGTTTATAGAGCAAGATAATGATTGACAGAAAACTTAAAAGATTGCAAATTATATGATCCAGGAAAGTAAGATGAAAGAAACGAGCTCCAAAGATCTGATGTTCAAGAAAAAAAACTAGACTAATAAGAGATTTTGGAGCACTTAGGAACAGTCACAATTAAAGTATGAGACTTAACTGAATTGGCACAAGAGATGCTAGCTCTTTAGAGCATTGCCCATTATAGTATTTATAGAAAAGAGAAAGAGAAGCAACATTACAAGGATGTGATAATGGTTGGAGGTTAGCTGCAAGAGCAGGTCCAACTATATTTACAATGCATTTTTGCACCTTTTCTAAAAAAGAAAGGGCATAATTGGAAGATCCGTCCCAGATACAGCAACAGTATTCCATATAAGGATGGATTTGAGATTTATAGAGATAAAGAATAGAATACTGAGTAAGAAAGTAGCGAGCACGATAAAAAGATGCAACCTTAGCAGATGCTAATTTTGCAATTGATTTGATATATGGTTTCCAAGAAAGATCAGAGGTAAGAGTTAATCCTATAAGATGAAGGGTAGATGACTCATCGAGTACATTCAGTAAAAGTTTCATTTTTAATTTTACCTGCATTTCAATTTTACTTGCAGAAAACGATTTTAATAGCATAACAACTAGATTATAAGAATAAAAATGATTCAATATAAATTCTTCAAAACCAGGCAGTAGTTTCTGAGTTTTGCATTTCTGCCATCTAATCCATCTTTAATTTACCCATGTCAAACAATTCCATGTTTTTTTAACTAGGCAGTAATATCTTTACACAAGATACTTAAAATCTCTATGTTCCTTACATAAGACACTCGAAATCTCTGTTATAATCTTCATTAGTAAAAGAAGTTCTGGAGGAGGAATTACATCAAGCACATACATGTCTCTAATCTCAACCAGAAGACATGGATGTATAACACTCTTGTAGAGTTTCATAAGACATTTTTTGGATCCATTTTCAGCAAAGTTTTTATAAAAATTTTTTGGCATATTGAAGGTTCTCAGTTCTCCAAGATATATTATTATCACCTTCATAAAATAAACAGGAATAATTTCCCCAATGTCCTGACAATTCCACAACTATGTTAAGCAATTTAAGATCTGCTACCAAGTAGAACTTTAAATCGTTGAGCTTTGTTTTCTCTATAAGAATTTGAGGATTGATGTGGCTTCTACTAACAAGCCACATCAATCCTCAAATTTTGGCAAAAGCCAATATCAGAACATTGTTAACACCAGTATTCTGTTCCGTTATATCCTGTGGTGTTGTGCTAGCTCAGTGGCTGATTAGTGACTACAACCATATAACAGATCATTCACCTTAATTTCCAGTAATCCTTTAAAAAAATGTTTTCCCTAATAAATATTCAAAATGTTAGAATACTGCTTACAGAAGTAACTTTTTTAAACTACTTTAGATCAGGTCAAGTTTAGGATCATCATAATCACCCTGCTACTGATAACAAGTATCTAGTATAACCTGACCCATGTCCCAGTGCCTTGTGGGATTTACTTCTCTAGGCAAATCCTAGGAAAAGTAAACTCTGACTTACCCCTAAGTACCCTGTCTTGAAGTTCTTGGTTGATAAAAGACTAGAGATGGTGTCTCAATAAAAATACTCATCTTGGGCAGATATTAACTGTCTCCAGGTACTGACTTGTAGAAGGCCTTCTTGGCAAAAGGAGGCCTTTTACAAAATTTTTCTGCTTACCTTAATGGTAAGCAGAAAAATTCTGTTTACTATCCACGGTTCATTTTTTATATATTAGGCTGGTGTAGAGTAAACCTAGGTATTTCTCAATATTTAAATAATTAACTATGTGACTTGTTTTCCAAACAACTCTTACACTTACCTTCACTCCTTGATATATGTCTTGTCTTTGACCCTAGTTTGTGTTCAGTTTCTCCTTGTTCTCCTTTGTAGTTAGGACCATGCTATGATCTTTCTAAATCTTTTATCTTGTATAATATAATATTTCCTCAGACTTATAATATAATATTACCTCAGACTCCTATCATCCTACTACTTGGACTGATGACTTTTGTTTCTTTGCTAATAATTGGGTCTTCTACATAATCTCCTGGATTTAGGCTGTTATGGAACCTTTCATTCCTTTTTCTCTGTTTCAAGTCAAGTCTCATTTGTGTCTACCACCAAAGTCCTACCCAAGGCTTTGTTTTTAAGTGTTAAGCTACCAGCAATTTACATACGCAGCAATTTAAGTTGTGGTTTCCATCAAGCGACTTTTCATCATTTTTTAACTTTTAAAAGGAGTTATTAATTTTATAAATAACACTTTAACTTTCGAATGATGATTATGTAAAAAAATTTGTTACAAATTTTTGAATGACAATTATATTAGATATAACTATTTACTAATGGAAAAATTCAGATTAAGTTAAAAACTGCAAAACCTAATCTCTATTGAGCTAATTATTTTATAAAATATTTAGTCAAAGAAAACAAAATTGCTTGGTGCTAATGACAATTTTTTTTTGTATACAAAATTATTAAACAAAGTGTAAAAAAAAAACAACCATAAAAGAAATATATATAATAAAAACTTTTATTAATCATCTTGCAAGCACTAGAATATTTATACAACTTTTAATTGCAATAAAAAAAAATTTACTTAAGTTTTTATTTAATGATTATGAAAAAATTAATAATAATAAAAAAAAAGTTAAATTTTATTTAATATTATCTATATTTTATTTTTATTTTATTGTAATGATTGATTTTTTTGCTAGAAAAACACTAATACTTTAAGCTTGAAGCAAAGATCATAATAATATAATTTAATTCTGATAAAAATATATGATTTAATTTAAAACTAATTTAATAAAAATATATAATTTTATTCTGTTTTAAAAAAAGTATAACTTAATTCTGTTTAAAAAAATTTAATAAAAGTTTAATAAAATTAAAGTCTTTTGATTATTGCAAGAAATCAATGTTAAAAAAAATGTTAAATCTCAGATGTTAGGTTCTAGAGACTTTATGAAAATCGTCTCATTAACAAAGGTAAAGTCAAACATTAGATCTCTAAAACATGAGTCTGATTTTAATACTTTCTTATGGATAAGGCAGAATTGTTTGCAAAGAATTTTTCCTCTAACTCTACTCTTGAATCTAGTGACCACTCTTCCTGTTGTTCAAGAGAAACAGGCAAATTGATTGTTAAACATCCAAATCACTCCAGCTTCTATTGCTAAAGTTATTTCTCTCTTAAACTCATTGATTTTGGTCTAAATAACATTCCTGTCAAAGTCGTATAAATATGTTTCCCTTTTATATACTCTCTAAACTATTTAATAAGTGCTTAACTGAATCTTGTTTTCATCTAAAGTGGCTCTCTTTGTTGATGACACAACAATGTACTCCTGTCTTGATAAAAAGTCATCACTTTTCGATTGTTTAGAACAAGCAGTCTCAACATATTATTGTTGATATTTCTATATTGATGAATGACAATACTCTTTTACTTTATGTCTTCTCAGATTATTATTCACTACAGACCTCTCGTAGAAACCATGTATACAATCCACTGCAAAGTTAGCAGCTAATATTGCCTCTATTTATTTTGCTTGTTTTTCTCTTACTCCTAATTTCATTCTCTACAAATTGCTTTTTAGTTCCTGTATGGAATACTGTTGTCATATTCGGACTAGTTCTTCTAAAGAAGTAATTTCTATTCTCTAAGTCCAAAAACGTTTTGTAAATTTAGTTTGACCTGCTATTTCTGCAACACTTGAGCCACTATACCATCATGGCAAGGTTGTATCTTTTTCTCATTTCTACAACTACTATCATATCAATACATACATACATATTAGTTATGCACCAATTGTACATTTATGGCTGATGCCAATATCAATACTGATGGATAGAAAAAGGCTTATACCAATGGATAAACTGGTTGTTAAAATGGTCAAAAATATAAAACCATACACTTTTAAATTGCGTAAATTTTCTCAAAAATAAAAGTATATTTATATTAAAGTGTAGAGCTGTTAAATAATTGGTCATTACTGGAATTAGAACTGGTAAAAAAATACTTGGACCCAAATCTGATACAAACCCTTATTTTAAAAGATGTGAGAAAAACTTAAAGTAATAGATCAGTTTTTTTAACTATGAATAGAAAACATTCAACAAATAAATGCAACTTTAGATAATTGCTTTTCATTTCAAATCTAAAAAGAATGTTGTAAATTAGATAACCCTTAAAATTAACTTAGAATTTTAAAAACTCATTAAAAAGAAACAAAAAAAAACATAACCTGAAATATGTATTTTCTCAAATAAAATAAGATTTACTTTAAGATCAAATATCAAGAAATAATAACATTAGGTTTTTAAAGAAACACCAATAGCAGCTAAAGAATGTTTAGTATTCAAAATTGTGAATAGGAATATTGTAATGTGATAACATAAGCAATTCAGATAAGAATTATTATGTTAATTAAAGATAAGTATTAAATGTTAATTAGAGATAAGTGTTATATGTTAAGTGGATGTCCCCCTCTATACTATTTCTTATTTTCAACTGATGATTGTTACAACATTTAACATCTTACATTTATGCTTCTGTTGATATTTGCTAAAAATTAGGTTTAAGTTAAAACTAAAAAGTCAAAGATGCACTTTAAGGACATATTTTGCAATGTGCCTCTCCAAAGTGCATGTCAATGTGCTTACTTAAGAAAATCTAAACAAATCTTTTTCTACTGTCAATAAAAATTTACTGTCAATACGATAAAATATAAGTTCAGGATAGAAAAAATAAAATATGAAAAGTTTTTCTTAAATTATGTATAACAAGTATGACCAATGAAATATGGTCACACTTGCATAGACTAAATACACTTTGCATGTGATTAAATACACTTTGCATGTAACTAAATACACTTTGTATGTGGCTAAATATGCTTTGCATGTGACTAAATGCACTTTGCATGTGACAAATACGCTTAGCATGTGAATAAATACATTTTGTATGTATTATGTTTTTATCTTAAATACTTTTTACAATTACACTAACAATATAGTTGAAAAATTGTAAAAAGTATTACCATGCCTAACTTTTTAGCAGAGAAAGTAGCCTCTACAGCTTTATTGGTAACAGCAAATAGCGTACCAGGTATTATCTAAACAAAAAAAATACAATTTGTACAAACAAAAAGATTACTTAGAGACATGATTGATTTCACTTGGTTTAAACCAAGCGAAAAAATATCAATTTAAATCAAACTAATTTTTTGTTGAAAATATTAAAACCAATTGGAGTTGCTCTAGTTAAGTTGCAAAGAGATCAAAAAAAAATGTGACACTGTTGAAATTTTGTAAGAGCTGATAAACATGTTATAATTTTTATCAACTGAACAAAAAAATATTGGAAACTAGATATCTTCAGACTCTCAGTGATGCTCATTTCTTTGCAAACATGTTGGAGATTTCTAAAATCTTTGTACTGCAACATTATCATGAATATTGAAGATTTGGTATTAAAAGAATTTTTTCGACTTTTGGGCTTGAAAAAGAAAAAAAGTAAAAAAAGTGGCAAAAGTTTGTTTTAATATATAGAACTTTAAATAATAATGTATTAATAAATAATAATGTATTAATAAATAATAATGATAATAGTTAATAATAATGATGAATTGCAGCAGTAATGTTAATTTACTCAAGTAAAATAGCTAATGCTTTTTTTTAATTGAAAAAATGGACTACACAAAAACACACAAAAAAGCTTCTTTTTAAAATAAGGAGTTTAAACCAAAAAAACCCATGGTTTTTTTGTTTTTTTATAAAATCCTATGGTTTTTGGTGTTGTTTTTTTTTTTTTAAATGGTTTTTTTGCAACCCTGCTTAGAGAAACATTTTACAATAACTGTTTACAGAATAAAAACCAAGTAACAAAAAACTGAAAAAAGTAGTTGCAAATGTCTAAATTCATCATGCATTCTTCTTCTACTTCCTCTGCTATTTCAATGTCTAAAGAATCAAAGCTTCTGATAATTACTAATTATTATGATTTTTTAATATATTATAGTAATTGCACAATATAATAAGTTTTTAATCAAACCTCTTTATACATCACAACCTACTTCATACATCATAATTCTTCATACATCAAGCTCAACCTACTTCATACATCATAAATAAATGAATAATTAAAAGCTTATAATGACATATTTAACCTTCTCAATTAAGGTCAGCGACCTTCTCAATTAAGGTCATTCTGCAATGCTGATGTAACTGCCTAAAACTGCACAAAAAAAAATTTTTTCGAACAAAAACTTGTTTTTGTTATATATAGATCATTAATTGGTTTTTTTAAAACCAAGGTTTAAATACTTTTAAAAAGAAGTTTAACTAGTATATGTGACCTTGCAAGTAATTAAGGGTCATGGTGCATGATCTTTTGACCATTAAAAAAAAAAAAAAAATAATGAAAGAAAAGATTGCTGTCCCATGCCAAAACCTCAGTTAATGTAGCAGCATTCCTTTGCTGCAGCAGGCTATAAGATAGTTACATATGTACTTGAGCCCCCTGCAGCAGTCTATTTTAGTGTGATGTCACGGTGCTTATCTAAACATGCATTTATAGTTAATAATAAATAAATAGAGCATGAAACCAAAAATGAGAAACAGAAACTACTTTTAAACTTAATTACTAACACATTAAAAAAAAACACAATAATGTTTTAATCAAATAATGATAGTAGTTATCAAAAAACATCAAAAAAAGAAATTTAAATTTTTATTAAAATTTCAAAGTAGCAAATTGAAAATTAAAAAAAAATCTTGCATATTCATAAAGAAAATCAACCATGGAACTACAAAAGAATCACAAAAACTACTGGAGTTTCTACTGTTGGAAGGGTTATAAATAAATATAAGAAGACTTAATCTATCGAACAAGCTAAAAAAATAGGAAGAAAAAAATTTAAACAGTAAATCAGTGGGAAATAAGATTTGTTGTTTTTTTGAAAGACATTCAGGCCTGTCTAATAGAGAAAGAGCAAAAAAATACAAAGTTTTTGACTTTTTCTCTTTTTGGTAAGGAAAGTGAAGAAATACTACTATTACAAATCATTCTGAGCAAATAAATACCCAAACTGTTCTGAGAAACAAAATTATACACCCGAGTTTTGACAAAATTAAATGTCTGGATTTTGATTATAGAGATTACATGTGATTTTTTTCAACTATCGTGAGGACAAATATTATACTTCAATTATTCGTGACAGTGTAAGCAACAAGCATGAATACAGACTTGCTGTCAAATATGGCAAAAAAAATTGCTCTTATGGCAAAGCAATTTGTAGTTGCAAAAAAAAGTTTTATATTTACATATATATATATGTATATATAAAATTTGGTTTGCATGAACATAATAAATAACATAATACTGATATAAGAATATATGGGTCAATACATAATAAGTGCAAATTTTACATTTATGTATGCAGTTCTATTATGTTTTGTAAAGTCAATTACTGCCAAATATTGCTTACGCAAAATATTTACAATAGATCAACTCATATAATACATGAAAATTATGTACTTATTGTAAAAGTTTATAACTTCAGATATTTCTATTCAGATTTTTTGTTATCTTTTTCTTAGCTTTTATTTAAGTTACATGTTTTGAATCTTTAACTTATTTACATTTTTATAAAAAAAGTAGATTTGTAGTATGATTTTTGAATTTTTAGGGTGGTTGTTTCTCAGGTCAGCTGACAAAGGTCGGTCAACAAGATGCATATTTGCTAGGAAAGTGGCTTGAAGATGAATATATTAATAAGCATAAATTGTTCAGAATGTACAGTACAAAAGATGTTTAGTAGGTATATTTTTATTCAAAACTTTTGCTTGAAGTTATAAAGATATAAACCTTTTATTAAAAAAAAAAAATTATCTATCTTTTTACCTTCCAAAATCCAAAGATTGTTGAATAATTTTTTTTTTATGTGTGCTTGAAATCTCATCTTCTGTCAAGAGTATTTTTTGATACTATTATTCTGTTGTTGGAATCATCAATACTTTTCTATAATTTATATAATCAACTGTACTTTTTTATAGTTTTGAAATTTTTTAGCTTGCATTACTTATTACTCATTTTTTAGTGTTTTAATAAATAAAAAGATTTCGATCATTTGAGATCAAATGATCTCAAAATAAACACTTAAAATATTTAAACACTTTTAAATGTGTAAACTATTTCAATGTATGTAATTTTAATTGAGTTTGGTTCAAAACTAAATAGTAATCCAATTGTTTGCCTATTATTCTCAGATCACAAATTTTGTATTTTATCTTTATTCATTTCGAATATTGGTCTAGTTTTTTGTTTTTCCATAAAAATAGTACAATTGTAGTTCATTAAATTTGGAAAACAAATAATTTATTCTATTTTTAAACAATAAGTAAACCATGGATCCTAAGTTGGAGTCTATGAGTCTATATTTTTATTCAGACTCTCGCCTGTCATAAAAATTTTTGGGACTTGGAGATTTTTTAGTTTTATATCAGCATATGAATGTTTCCTAAGAAGCAAATCACAGTAAAAGAAAGCATTTTTCTAACGTTTTTTCCTAATGATATTGTTAAAACTAACAACTATGGTTTTACTGATAAATTAGTTAAATCAATTTACTGATAAATCAAATAATGTTTAATTGATAGACTTGTAAAATAATACTTTCTAACTGTGTTTAAAAAAGACTTTCAAAACTAATTTATCAGTAAAACCATAATTGTTAGTTTTAACAATATCATTAAGAAAAAATATTAGAAAAATGCTTTCTTTTACTTAACATTAGGGCAGGCGTTGAACCTCAGACTTCTTAGTTCTGAGTCAGAACTCTTACTACTGTACCGCAGCTGCATGAGATTTAAGTGTATAAATATTTGTGCCTGAGCTAAAGTTGTCCAGGTTTTTACTTAGGATAACGAAGCGCTAAACTAACTAAAATTCTGATTGCGTTCTCCTACAGAAAAATTGGGACAAAAACAACCATAGCCTAAGTATAATTCAGCAACAAGCTACCAGTGTACACCAAAGGTTTTATGTACCGCATATACTGTGATTTGCTTCTTAGGTAACAAAGTCTATTAAATGTGTCTGAGCACGTTATAAGAATAAAATTTATAATATTTTTTGTATTACTATAATTATTCATTTAAATTAAATAAAAACGCATTAAAGCATTTTGGTTTAAATAGACGCTTAGTTTACAAGTAATAATACCAATTTTAATAAATATTTTTTGTGGATTATTTAACTAATATGTCATTTTGGGCAAGGTATAAAATAACAGAAGGTTGATGCATGGAGAAACAAGTTGAGAGCAGTAAACAAACTTGGAATTTTTTGCTTATCAGGTAAGCAGTCTACCACTACACTATTATCACCATTACCACATGTACACTTAAAGTTAACTTAAGTTTTTTATATAAAGTATGTTAGTAAAAATACCTAAAAGAAATTATTTTTTGAGCAAAGAAATGAAACCAAAAATAAATTATAATTTTTTACAGCATAATTGAAACTTTATATCCTTGAAGTAAACAATTAAAGTTTGTACAACTTAAACAACAAAAATAAGTTTTAAGGCCAAGTATGTTGAGCCACAGTTTTTAGTTGTATGTTGATCCAATTTTTGATTAAAATGGTATAGTTTTTTGTTTTCCCATAACAATGTCACAATATCACCATTTTTTTGTGGTGACATTTTGTAGGTGGTGTCACAATGTCGCCATTTTTTTGTGGAGACATTCTGTAGGCGGTGTCACAATGTTGCCATTTTTTGTGGTGACATTCTGTAGGTGGTGTCACAACGTTGCCATTTTTTTGTGGTGACATTCTGTAGATGGTGTCAAAATGTCACCATTTTTTTGTGGTGACATTCTGTAGGTGGTATTGTAGCATAAATATGTATTCTGACATTGCAAGACTATTCAACATGCAAAAATGTGTTGTTAAAATTCTTTTTTTGCAAACTTACAAATTTTAGCTGAGTTTTGTTCACTTGTAAACTATATAGTTTCCAACATTTCCGTGTTGTCAGAAAGTTAAAACCATTAATTTAATTACAAATTAATCGTTTTTTTAAAAAACCGCAAAAACGCAAATTTAATTGACCAGAATGTTTTTAAAAACATTCTGAATGTTTTTAATAATATAAACAATGTTTTTATTTTTATTTTTTTTAATAAAATGTTTTTATTTTTATTTTTTTTACTGTAAATCATGCACGAAGTGTTGCTACATAGGCTTATAGCCTGACTCGCAACAGAGTGCTGCTACATCGACTGACAAATAGCCTGACTCGCAACGTAGTGCTGCTACATCAACTGACAAATAGCCTGACTCGGAACGGAAGTGTGCTACATTGACTATTTTATAGCTTGACTCGCAAGGGAGTGCTGCTACATCAACTGAGGGTTTGGTTGGGGCAGGCAGTCTATCAAGTAATTAAAAAAAAATTCCGGTCTCGCATTTTGATTTTTAATTTTTGTCAACAAAAAAATGGAAAAACTTTCTGAAAACCAGTTAGGAGTTATAATTTAGTTCAGTCGTGACAACCTTGGAATATTTTTAAGTAATTTGGTAACAGCCTTAAGTAATCTGTCTAATTCTAACATGAAAACTGTTGCAAATTACATTAGATGCTGTGTAGGAATTGCATTAGGTACTATGCATATGGATTTCTCCTCTCTACAATAAGCACATGGTAACATCATGCAAAGATTTCGGCGCATAGTATAAGATTGTAAGAATGTCCAGTCTTGACAATCTACAAGAATTATTAAATAATCTGCCTAATTTTAACACAAAAACTATTGCAAATTGCATTATCTGTTTGTAGGTAGTATATGGGTTTCTCCTCTCTACAGGAAGCACATGACAGTATCATGCAATGATCTCAACACATACTATAAGTTTATTAGAAAATATTAAATATTTGATAAATACTTGTGCTTATAGTATGGGAATGTACTCAAAGCAGAGTGGTGAGAGCGTTAATGGAAAATTACAAAAATACTCATAGGAAAATAAATAAAAATTTTTTGGTTCCTAAAGGTGTGTAGCTGATTCCCTAATTTTTGTCTTTTATAGTTTAAAACTTCCAGAAGGCCCAGGGAAAAGGATCAGAAAAGAATTTTGATCTTGGAGGGATATGATTATCATTATCATATTTCATTGTTACCAATGTTTTATTCCATTTTTACCATTGTTTTACTCTGATGTTACCATTATTATATTTCATTGTAACAATTGTTTTATTCTATTTTTACCATTGTTTTACTCTGATGTTACCATTATTATATTTCATTGTAACGATTGTTTTATTCCAATTTTACCATTATTTTATTCCATTTAACCATTGTTTTACAGTCGTTTTAAAAAAAAATTATAGTGTTAGAAGTTCAAACATTGATCGCACAATATTGTCAGCAAAGTGTGTTTTGGCTGGATTATTTTCTAAAGATGGTTTTAAAGGTTTTTATATTTTATTAAAATTAAAAGTTTATATATATATATATATATATATATATATATATATATATATATATATATATATATATATATTATATTTTATTAAAATTAAAAGTTTATATATATATATATATATATATATATGTATATGTATATGTATACACTAAGCAATATTTTATGTGTATATAACACACGAAATATTTTTAAGATAAAATTTTCAAACTACATATACATAAAAATTTTTTCATAAATATGTGAAATATACACTGCCGCTCACGGAAGTTAGGACAAAAAATATTTTTTCAAAAGAAATGTAATTACGTTATAAAATTATTTACTTATATTAGTAAAATTTATGTTTATATAAAAATAAATCAAGTTAAATAAAATTTGTATCAAAAAAATTTTAAATTAAGTTATTTTAATGTAAAAATATTAAAATAACTAACATTTAAAATAACATAAATTGTACTCACAAGTAAAAGTCTTATCATTTTAAATAAATAAACAGAGAACGCAAAAACATATTAAAGGTCACGTATGAACCTGTATTTTACATTATCAACTCAAATCTTTTAAGTTAGTCATTTAACAAGGGTTTCTATTGTTTATTGTGATTTTGCAGATATTTTGTGTATTTTGTGTTAGTGTTTTAAGAATTTCAAGTGCAGAAGTTCAAAGGTAAAATTAAAAATTATTTTTTTAGTGTAAATTCAAAATATTGAAAAAAATATGCCTAAAGGTAAGCCAATAAGTGTTGAAAAAAGGACAGCAATACTCACTTTGCTTCAAGAAGGCTATACAGTTAGAAAAATAGCTGAAAAATTAAATCTGAGTAAATCAACAGTTAGCTATACGATTCGTCGATATCGAGAATCTGGAAGTTTGGAAGACAGAGATCGTCCAGGTCCTTCTCGCATAACAACAAAAACTGATGACCGACGTATAAAAATCATCAGTAAGCGTAATCGAATGTTAACTGCTCCACAAATAACAGCTATTTTCAACTGTGATCGAGAAAAAAAAGTTTCTGTCAGTACAATCAAACGAAGATTGCAAAAAGCTAATTTGCATGGTCATGTTGCTATCCGAAAACCATATCTACGAAAAGTTAATCGACAGAAGAGATTCCGTTGGGCACAGCTCCACAAAAATTGGACGATGGATGAATGGAAACAAGTACTCTGGACCGATGAGTCAAAATTTGAAGTTTTCGGAAATAAGCGAAGAGTTTACGTTAGAAGATCTGCTGAGGAAAAAATGCTAACTCAATGTCTCGTTCCAACAGTAAAACATGGTGAAGGCTCTGTGATAGTTGGGGTTGTTTCTCTCTGGATGGAGTGGGATATTTGCATAAAATCGATGGTATAATGAG
This sequence comes from Hydra vulgaris, assembly GCF_038396675.1. NCBI lineage: Eukaryota > Metazoa > Cnidaria > Hydrozoa > Anthoathecata > Hydridae > Hydra > Hydra vulgaris. Next base: position 40,164,894 of record NC_088922.1, read on the forward strand.
AGCAGAACATTATAGAGATATCCTGGAAACAAGTGCAATCCCTTCGGGACTTCGATTAATCGGAGATAATTTTCTTCTGATGCATGATAATGACCCTAAACATACTACATTATTATGTAGAAATTATTTAAAATCAAAAAAAGCTGAAAATGTATTACGTGTAATGACCTGGCCTCCCCAAAGCCCAGACCTCAACCCCATTGAGTTACTATGGGATGAACTGGATAGAAAAATTAGAACTGTATTTCCAAGATCAAAATCTCATTTATAGAACATTATAGAACAGGAATGGAATAATATTCAAAAAGAATTAATTAGAAAATTAATTGAAAGAATGCCGAGAATAGTTAAAGCAGTTATTAAATCAAAGGGTGGTTTTTTTGACGAAAAAAAAATTTAATTATTATAATGGTTTTTGTACATTTTTATTACATAAAACTGAATAATAATATATTTTATATTGAAAATGTATAAAAAATATAATTTTTATTAATTAAAAATTAAAAATTCTATAACGTAATTATATATTAATTTTGCTTTTTTGAAAAAATCTCCACTGTCCTAACTTCCGTGAGCGGCAGTGTATATATGTGTATTTATATATATATATATATATATATATATATATATATATATATATATATATATATATATATATATATATATATATATATATTAGGGGTGTTCAAAAAAATAAAATTTGAAAACGCGAATACACAACAAGCTAAATTTGGGGCAAATATAAAAAAAATACGATTACAAAAAAAAAATCAAAAATATTGAGATTTACCTTGTGCTCAAGCATCAAAACCCTAAAAATGCCCTAAATAGTACCCTCGTAGCAAGGCTTTGAGCTCAAAGTAAATCTTAATATTTTTAATTTTTTTTTTTTTAATGTACTCATAATAATCTATACTTTTTTTTTAAATTGATGTGTAGTTGTGATTTTTCTTAATAGTTCTTTAAATTGAAAACGATTTTATGCAAAAAAACGAAAATATGCGCATTTAACAAAAGAATGCGCAATAATGTCTTGTTATTTTATTTGTTTATATTTACATTGTTTGGTTTATTAATTATTAATGTTTCTTTTGTTATTTGATTTGTGTACTTTGTTTGCATTTTTCTTTTGTTCTCACTTAATAAACAATTTTATTACCTGTCTAAAAGTTGTAAAAAGAAAAAACTGACAATTGTAAATTAACATTAATGTATATTGCAAAATTCTGCAGTAAACATTTTAGTTTCATCTTATATTTTGAAATTAGTGAATGTCATTTCTTTTAAATTAGTTTTAAAAATTATAATTGACAATTTAATAGAAAACAAAGGAGAGTCACAAAAAATAAAAGTTTCAAGTGCAAATAAAAGTAAGGAACTATTAAAAAGTGGCAATGAAAAGCGAAATATAAAAACGTTATTGAGAAAGTGAAACCAGCAATACCAAGTAACGAATTTGTTTTGAGCTTTTTTTAATTTTAAATATCTAGTTTAGGATATAAGATTATAGTTTATAATGTGAAATCTTATGACTATAAGATTTCACGTTGTACAAGACCAAACTCAACCTGAATATTTTTGTTATTAACTTTAGTTGATCAACTGCCAACTGGATTAGATATTTTACAACACATAGCTTTTAATAACTCGACGCTTTCTAAAACATCAAAAAAGTCAATGATAATTGCATGCTTGGTAAAAAAAGACAGAAAATACGAGGGATGTGTTAAACTGCATTGTAGGTGAATTCTAAGCAAAATCAAGGGTCCCTGGCTTAAAGCTGGATTCCCTCTTCAATCAGATAATAATTTGATACAAAAGCTGAATAAGTTGAATAAAAAATATTTGAATTTGAAAAAAAACATGCACAGGAGGTCGCCTTTAGAATTAAAAAAGCAACAATACTTTAGAAAGGAGCTGGGAAAAATCTTTTGGGCAGGAATAACTGACTTACAATACTGGATAAAGAAGGACAAAAATAGATCAGACCTAGATAGGAAAGAGGACCTAGATTTTTTATACGATCAAGAACACAACAGAAAGTTATTTCTAGGAGCTGAAGACAAAAAATATAGTGAGAAGGTATTATATATTATAATATAAATCCACATTATAAACCTTTTTTCTGAATTTAAAAACTCTCCTCTCATTGCTCACTCTTCTCCAATTTTTCATTGGTTTTTATTTTGAGTACATTAATTTTTATTTTATAATGTATGCTGCTACAGAATCTCTTGAGTACTGTAGATTTTACTTGTTGAGAAATAATATTGTAAGGGAAGATAGAAAAGAACTTGCAGAGCTAGTGATCAGCTATCTTTCTCTTTCTATCATTAAAATTCAAAAAACTGGAGCAGTTCATCATGCAAGATTTCTTGGGAAATCTATATATTATTTAAAAATGCAAATTCTTTCAACTTAAATTGATTTTATTCAAAAAAATAGAGAACATATTAAGGTAATAACTGAATTTATAGCTTGTTTTTATGCAAAGTGGTACCTGCAATCAAATGATACAATCAAAGCTCCTTTTATGGATGTAACTGCTATTCATCTAATGCATCAGTATAAAGCAGTATGTGCAGAACCATTTGCTGTTGATGCTGTGTTGAATTCTTTATTTAAACATACATGGTATCTTGACTCAACTCTGATTCCTTTAGCCTTGCTGGATAATGGTGCTGCACTCGAAGAAAAGAAAAAAATTGCTGCTGCAATATTATCACTTCCAAAACCATGTTAAAAGTCATGTTACTTTAAAACTAAAAATAAGCAAAAAAAAAGATATAGAAAAATTGTTAAAAATTGAACTTAACATTCATCAGCAAATTCCTAGCTTCTTTGATTGATGAGTTCTCCTGGTTAATGTTTGATATGATTGTAATAAAAGATCAACGAATTGATGATTGGCTGACCTTCCCACCTCAGTATTGGCACACGCAATCAACATATAAATTATTTTTAAATTTTGCAAAAAGTATTGTTTGTGTAAACGACCACGCTGAAAGGGCAATTGGAATGATGCAACAATTTGTTCACCGCTACAGAGACAAGGAAGAAAAACAAAATAGGCCTATTGCTGTGGACAAAGTTCGCTCAATTTTTAAGGCATCAGACAGTGAATCTTTATTAACCAAGAAACAAAATAACAAAGTTATAAGCAAGAAAAGAATCGCAAAGTAACTACTTAGCTTACGCTCCAAAATTCAGAAGATAGCTTGAACTTTAGTATTTATATTAAAAAAAATATTTTTTAAAGATACAAGTTGCACGTAATTTAAGTTTGTATCATTCAATCAACCTATAAAAAAATGTTTTTCTAAAAAGATAAATACAAATAAAATGAAAACCAAACAATGTGAATATAACCAAATAAAATAACTACGAATTATTGCGCATATTTTCGTTTTTTTGCATAAAATCGTTTTCAATTTAAAGAACTATTAAGAAAAATAACGGATACACATCAATTAAAAAAAAAAGTATAGATTATTATGAGCACATTAAAAAAAAAATTAAAAATATTTAGATTTACCTTGTGCTCAAAGCCTTGCTACGATGGTACTATTTGGGGCATTTGACGCTTAAGCACAAGGTAAATTTCAATATTTTTGATTTTTTTTTTTTTTGTAATCGTATTTTTTTAATATTTGCCCCAAATTTAGCTTGTTGTGTATTCGGGTTTTCGAAATTTTATTTTTTTGAACACCCCTAATGTATATATGTATATATATATGTATATATATATATATATATATATATATATATATATATATATATATATATATATATATAATATATATTTATATATATATATATATATATATATATATATATATTTATATATATATATATATATATATATATATATATATATTTATATATATATATATATATATATATATATATATTTATATATATATATATATATATATATATATATATATATATATATATATATATATATATATATATATATATATATATATATATATATATATATATATATATTTAGAGGTACCTGTTATAATAACAAGTGAACATGATGATGAGATTCTATATCCGAACTATTCAGTCTGTGATTCGCTTAAAAAATGGTATACTTATATTCGAAGCAATGTAGCTTCTGTGCTTGACCATTCAAAAGACTATGAGCATATTAGTAGTATTTTGGGCAGAATGAATAAGACAATGAGTTTTTTAGCTTTATATGATTTTATCGTCACTAGAAAGGTTATTTTTAGTTTATAAATATATTCATTACATTCTGTTGTTCCATTCATTTATTTATATTTTTATTAAATATATTAAAATATTTGTGAAATAATTTTTTCAATTGAAAAAAACCTACTAAAAAGTAAGATATAGTCCAATGAATTGAGCAACTATCTGCACCTACTGCCTAATGATGATGATGATGATGATGATGATGATGATGATGTTGATCATGATCATGATCATGATGATGATGATGATCATCATCATGATGATGATGATGATCATCATGATGATGATCGTGATGATGATCATGATGATGATCATGATGATGATCATGATAATGATCATGATGATGATCATGATGATGATGATGATGATCATGATGATTATGATGATGATGATGATGATGATGATGATCATGATCATGATGATGATGATGACAGCAATGATAAAAACTATGACGATTATAATGATGACAACTAATGTTTAGGTCATATCAAATAAAAATCGGCACAATTTTTTTTTAAACTTGAAAATTATACAAAACTAGTTATAACAGTTTTAAACATTTTATTAAATAAAAGTTTATTTACTAACTCTTTAAACTCTGTATTTGAGTATTTGGTTAATACTTTTATTAGTCATTGAAAGTAATATGTGTAAATTTTAAAAATATTTTTATTAAACAATACCTGATCTTGGTTTTTCTTAGAAAATACCTGGGTGCAGATTCACAAAACTTTTGTAAATCTTGCGTAGCTTATGGAAACTGTACACGCGTTTGGGTAAAGTTAAAGTTGCGCGAAAGGTACTTTTAACTTACACAAGAAATCTATAGATTTTTTGCTTAAGTTAGAGTTAAATCATTTTTTTACATTTTTAATTAAAATAAACTAGTTAGTATTAATGTATCAATAAACTATTATATATACTCAACTACTTTAGCAATTTTTATTTTTTAAGTTTAAATCTAAGAACATTGGCTAATTAGTGAAAATAAGTTTAAGCTTGACAAAAAATTATGAAATTAAACTTAAACAATATTTTAGAGGATTATACATACATTTAAAATCTCTATGAAAATATTTGAGACTCAAGTTGACATTCTTTTGAATTTTTTTTTTTTTTGACAATGCTATGAACTTTACCCCAAATGCTGAGAAATGCTATCATAAATTGTATTGTTTGTTCAGCAACTGAAAATTTTTGTTGTTGTTGGCCTGTGCAACTATTAAAACCACTATTCTTAAGGAGTTATAAATTTAGAAATTAATTAAAATATTAGTTAGGGCATTTTATGATTTATAATCCAGTTGCATGAAAACTGCTATTAGAGAATTAATTACTACCTGTAGCAAATATTTAATAGCTACAATAAATTTAATAACAACTACAATAAATTAAGGTAGTCAAATTTTTAAAACGTTTATTTTCAACAAATATTATTGATTTTTTTATCAGATAATATTAAAAATTGCATTTTAAAAAAAAAAAATTTAAAAAAAAAATTCACATTTGGACCCTAGTTTTAAAAAGTCTAGTTTAAAAGTCAAGAGGTTCATCGATAGGTATTGAGATAATGGTAAATCCTATGAAAGCTTAAATTTTCAATGTTTACTTATAATATAACAAGATACTCATTGAAGCAAAATCATGAAATTAGTTTAAAGCATGAAGAGGAAATAGCATAAACAACTAATTGGCCATAACAGCTCACTATAAATTCCCATAGCTCTGCTCAAGAATAAAATTTAAAAAATATATTGCTTCAACAAGCTTATCATTTATTTTACAATGACTGTACAAAATTTCAAAGCACCATAATGAGTAGTTCTCAAGTTATTTATTGCATCATGCTAAAAAATGGCATTCTGAGAAAAAACCCAATTTAAGATAATATAATGAATAATAATATAATATAATTTAAAAAAATAAGTTGAAGTATTAAAACTAACTTCATCTAAAGATTTGTTATCACTCCTCAATGAAAGAGCAGTCGTCTAATTTTATAAAAGCAATAGTCTAAACTTATAAAAGTTTTTTATAAGCTTTAATTTAATTTTTATAAGTTCTATACAGAAATTAATATTCATGCTTAGCAAAACTGAAAAATTCTTAAATTAAAAATAAGTATTCTATAAAATGCAAAAGTTATGGTAACCTAATTTTAAATTTCAATAAAAGTATCTATTGGAAGATTGAGTTGAACCAAAATAAAAGCGTCATAAGTTATTCCATATCTTTCTTTATCTTGATCAATTTTTTATTTTGCTCTAATTGTTAGTTTAATTTATCACTCAATTTCTACAAAACTGCAGCTTTTGTAATGTCCTATTCTAATTTCACACATTGAAATAACTAAATATAGATTTATATCAAAAAATCATCAGAAGTTTTATTTGAAACTTTTTTACTGGTATAGAACTTCATATTCCATAAACACTCAGTGCAATCGAATTGCAACAAAGAAGTTAGACTTTTTTTTATTTTTATGATCATGTTAATAGACTTCATCTCATAATCAAGGCATGTTCAATGTTTTCAATTTATATATATATATGCAGTGATGGATCCAGAAAGGGGGATAAGGGTACGCATCCCCCCTCCCTCCACCAGAATCTGAAAGTCCTAAAATATCTTAGAAATTGAGGACTTTTTTTTTTAAGGAGATGCAAATGAGGTACAAAATACAAAAATATTTCATCATTTACCCCCCCAGATCCCCTGAAAATTCCTGGATCCGTCACTGTATATATATATATATATATATATATATATATATATATATATATATATATATATATATATATATATATATATATATATATATATATATATATATACATATACATATACATATATATATGTGAAGAGTTTATTTTCAAAACGCGGTAAGCGCCATTTTCAAAAAAATGTAGAAATTGTGTGGTTTATTTTTAGTTTATAAGGATCTAACAGACATTGTGTCCGAATATATACTAAGTGAAGTATAACCCTGTATTTTTCTACTTCTAAAAAACATTTATTTTTAAAACACTGTATGGAGTTTTTAATTTATTTTCAAAGAATGGTATTTAATTGTGACCAATCCGTGGCAAATGTATATTACTTCTGCACGAACGCAAACCTTGTAAAGTTGCGTTAATGAAATGGCGGATTGCGCTTAATGAAATGCGTTAATGAAATGGCGGATTGCGACTTAAAAATAGAGGCGGAAATAATAAATTAATGGCTAATGAAGATAAGGGAGATGTTTTAAAGAATTTGATGCATTTTCCAATGCATCAATTCTTTGTCTACTTTTATATGCCTGCTATGGACAAAGAAAGAAATAAGCATACTGTTGGTGCTTCGTTCTTTGAAAAAGCAATATTTTAAAAATCTGATCACCATTGTTACAACTACACTGCACTAAAAAAATATTATGGTTAATTGTCTCGTACTTAACTCTCCGAAATAAATTTAAATTCACAATCCCGAATTCTGAAACATAATAGTTTACATTACTTTAACAGAACATTGTTTACATTCACATTATCATTAAAATATAATTACAAACATTAAATACACAGAGTTATACAATATGTTAAATAAAATTAATCATTAAAAGTTATTTAAGTCTTTTAAAGTTTACAAACTTTCCAAATATCTTTATAAAATGGATATACCGCATTTTGCTAATAAGCTGTAATTGGATTTACAGTATTTTGAAAGTAAATGCAAATTTATAGACAAAAAATATATTTTTTTATTTACCAATATTTCAATTATTAACATTATCTAATATACTTTATGTATACATACATTAAGCAACAATAATTTTTCCAAATATACGAGACATGATGGCGTGGCGAAAAAAGTCTATTATCTCAATACCACAAAAATGGATATACTGCATTTTGAAAATACACTCTTCATATATATATATATATATATATATATATATATATATATATATATATATATATATATATATATATATATATATATATATATATATATATATATATATATATATATATATATATATATATATACATCCATATATCCATATATATATATATATATATATATATATATATATATATATATATATATATATATATATATATATATATACATGTATATATATATAAATAAAGAGAGAGAGATGATAGTGAGAGATACAGTGAATTATGTTCAAGTTAAATAAGTTTGAGCTGCACAAATATTTAAAAGTTATGCCAAAGTTAAGGTGGCGTCTACCTAAAGTAACTTTTCTTGCTTAAATCATTTAGTTGGTTAATATAATTAGCAGTAGCCATCCATGTAAACCTCTTATTTAAGTATGAAATAGGCAAAGCATCTGGCTCTCATGTAAACTTCTCATTCCCTGAAATAAGCAAAGCATCTGGCTCTCTTGCTAAACCAATCTCTTTTGGTACTAAGTGTATCTTTTGTGCTTATAACGTGTTTTGGTATAGTTTCTTGAATACAAATTAGGTCAAAACACATAATTATCATTGCTGTAATGTTTCTAAATGAATGGATCAATAGTAATTAGTCCCTTATGATTATACGCTTGTTAAAATATGCTTCTTTATTGACTGTTGATTATTCGGTCTAACATGGATTTTACTCAAAATTTTCGATAAAATAGAAAAACAAAATTATTTAACTTATATTTGGTTTTGTAGTAATGCTTGAAATTATCAGGTGTTGGAGTTCATTTGTATAATATGATCCATTACCAGTTTGGAGTGAATTGCTTGATGTAAAAATGCTTTTGTCGTTAACAGTAAAATTGGAATTCTTATACTATTTTGATGAGTTACAAGTTAAGAGTTACCACTCCTTGATGAGTTACAAAAAGCTGTACAAGCATTTTGTTTGGTCTTTTTGTTAATTTATACCATAAAATCTTTTCTCATAAAAACATGGTTTTGTGACTACGATTAAATTTGTTCGGCAAATTTTTTTTTTTTTGACTTTTTCTTATCTTTACTTTGTTTTTACAGTTTTCTTGATTCTCAGGACCAAATATACCTAAAAGCAGTTGATCTGGAGCAGCCTTTGGCCAAGAACTGATTTTTAACAAATGATTTATCTTTGTTGATGCCCTTATCATAAAATTTGTATTAAGTTGATTTTAAATTTTAATTAGTTCTATTATTCTTGTACTACTTTTCATATGCGTCTGCACCTACTTAACTGTTTAAATTTAATGTCAGTATTTACTGTTGTTTTACTGCCAATCTTTACTGTTATTTTACTGTCAGTCTTAACTATCTTAATGCGGTAGTGGTGTAGTGGTAGAGCGCTCGCTTCATAGTCAAAAGGTTTCAAGTTCGATCCCCACCACGTCCCTGGTAGTACCGCGTTCAACTTGTTTCTCTGTGCAGCGGCCTTGTTCGTCAAGGTTCGTGTTTCGGAGTTATAGAGTTGAAGGAGGGGTTATAACCACAATTAAGTAGCCTCCTTGGCTGTAGTGGCCTTCTAGGCCTTGGGGAGGTGAATTAACAAAAAAAAACTATCGTTTTACTGTCAGTCTTTACTGTTATTTTAGTTTCAGTCTTAACTATTGTTTTACTGTCAGTCTTTTCTGTTATTTTACTGTCAGTCTTAACTGTTGTTTTACTGTCAATCTTTATTGTTGTTTTACTGTCAGTCTTAACTGTTGTTTTACTGTCAATCTTTATTGTTGTTTTACTGTCAATATTTACTGTTATTTTAATTTTACTATCATTTACTCTGTACTCTAATTTTACTATCATTTACTCTGTATTTTAATTTTACTATCATTTACTCTGTGTTGTTATTAATCATAGTTTTATAAAAAATTCATTTTTTTTTGGTTTTGTTTATTGATCCTTTAAATTTACTTTTTGGAATGTTTGCTTTGTTAAAATTACTTTGACTTGGATGAATATAGCTATTGACATGGAAGAAGTTGGTGCAAAGAGTATTTTCTTATATGGTTTAGGGTGTATATTTTATGTGGTATAAGGTGTATGATTTTTGTGGTGTAAAGTGTACTGCTTCTGTGGTGTATGATGTATGGTTTATGTAGTTTAATGTGCATTGTTTGTATAATGTAACTATGGTGAGGCATAGTTTATATAGGGTAAGATATATTGCTTATATGGTGCAAGGTATGTTATAGAGGTTTATGTGAACTTTATTACATATGGTTTATCTCTATCAGGTTGTCATTTTATTTTTTACTTTTTTTTAGTTTACTTTTTTACAGGTCTTTAATTAAATAATTTTATTAACTTTTAATTATAAAAAATACAATAAAAAATGAAAAAATTACAAAAACATACCAAAAATTTAAAAAATAAATAATATATAAGATCCATAAAAACGAAAAAAATGACAACTTGACAGCCTGCTCTATACATAAATTACTTTAATTTATACTATATAATTAATTTTTTTATAATAAAAAAAAAAACAGAAAACAGGCTAAGAGAACTTTTAAATATATAATATTAAATTGTAATAAATAATTATGAAATTTTGAAATTAGATCCTTATATTATTATTAGGCTCATGGTGGATTTGTTCCAGTTGATTTGATGCAAGAAGAGTTTTTGATATCAAAAAGGGCAGCAGAATTTCAGGCATACATTATTACTGGTGATGATAGGTATTTTTTTAAACATTGCTATATAAGTCAGGCGTGTTAAGGTGTTGAATATTTAATTTTTTTTCAGTTTCTTAATAATTTATTAGAAATTTAACTGCAATAATAATATAGTATTTCAAGTTATGATCGCTATGTAGGAGTTATCACTATAAAAACTTATAAACTTTTCAATTTAGGCTTTTAGGATTGAGAAGAAGCATTGGTGCATTTATCAATGTATTATGTTCAAATATCACAGATTCAAACAAGTTTGTTCTATACTATGTTGTATATATATATATATATATATATATGTGTGTGTGTTTGATTGTGTTTGTGTGTGTGTGTGTGTGTGTGTGTGTGTGTGTGTGTGTGTGTGTGTGTGTGTGTGTGTGTGTGTGTGTGTGTGTGTGTGTGTTGTATTGATAATTTACTTTCTTTTATTTTAGAACAGAAAAGATGTATCTTTACTCTGCTCATGATACAACAATAATTGCTTTATTGATGGTATTAGATTTGTGGGAGGAGAAATGGCCAGCATTTTCTTCAAGCATTATCTTTGAATTGTACACTAATCAGGTTTTAGATGAAACTTTTGATTATCATGTTTGCTTTAAAGTAATTTTTGTAAAACTTTCATGTGAAAAACAATGTATTTGTAAAGTTCTGGAAAATTGTCAATACAAAAGGACTGTATACTGATATTCAATATAAAGATCCACATAGAGCAATATATCAACTTCAGGAGATGCTAGACTATCATTTTTACTTAGTCTTGCAACAATATATAGTATTCCACTATAATTCGATTTTTTTATTACTACTTTTTTGAAGGGCGTTGTTATGGGAGATAGATATCGAAATTGGGAATTGGTAGTATTATTAGTAGTAATTATTGATTGAGACTTGTGAGATTAATTATTAACAAGTGATCAAAAGTTAGACTGAAATATGATGATGAGCTAATTTTCAGAAAAAGAAGTCTAGGGTATAAACATACTGATATAAAGATACTAGTTGAACCAGCACATGCTAAAAGGGCCTCAGTCAAAAAAATACATAAATTAAGTTATTGATGAAAACCGCATCTTAAAAGATAGCTCCATTGCAGTGTGTTAAAAGGATCTCAGTCACATGAACTGGTAGCATAGATACTAGCCACTAAATTATTGAGAAAGTGCTAGAAGGGCCTCAGTCAGTTACTGAAGCCCTTCTAGCACGTAATTTGGCAACACTGCCGTCTGTCAACTATTGCACAGCATACACTCTCAGCTGTCTGCTACATCAGTTTATTGCTTATTCAATCAATGTCTTGCCATAACCTATAATTTGACTTCGGAAATGTGTTTTGTACTGTTGTGCATTTTGCAACGTTACTATAATATTGTTGATTGTATTGTTGTATAGTTGATTGATAAAAGTAATTGATGGAGAATAATGAGGACAACATCAGTAAAAAACAAAAAGAAAACAAAGATTTATGGAAAAGGAATGTCTTGAAAAAAGCAAGAGTAAAAGGTAATGAGTTAGTTGAGGCAAGAGGAAACATTGTTCCTTAAAAGGCAACAGGGACTGCATGCAGGTAAAATTACAGTACATAATATAAGGCTAGTTAGGCCAGCCAATTCAGCAAATGATTAGTCCTAAAAATGGCCAATACTGGATAAATTTACTTACTATAGGGCTATTATATTAAGGCCTATAATGTATTAATTTATTGATTCTAGCCTTTATAGCCATTGAGAGAAGTGACAAAAATAAGCAATAGTTAGACCTGCCAAGTTTGATAAACATCTTTAATTTTATTGTTTTAATTTGAGCCCTAAATAAATGTAGCTAAGAATGTAACCTTATTTTATCGTATTGTTTCAGTTGTAAGAGGAAGATCTGTGACAGAAGAAGAACAAGAAGACATCTTGAGACATTTTTGTGATTTGCCATCAAAAAACGAACAGGATTTGCGCCTGCAATACCTTATTGACGTTAAAGAAGTGATGCAGAGTCGTCCACAAAAGAGTGAAGAAGCAAGGATTAACAACAATTTTTTAAAATACCATGTGCTATTAGGTTTACAAAGATTAGAGGTATGTTTCAAAGCTTTTCTTTCTTTACACACTAATAAAATAAAAGAGTAAAAAGACTAAGAGCCCTCAAGTGTTTGGGGAAAAGTTCTATCAACAAATGAGGAATACACATTAAGGAGGCCCATTCTATTGAGGCTAGGCAGCTTTTAAGACAGCACATAAATAGTTTTCCTTACAAACAAAGTATGCATCAAAACCCTACAGGTATTTAGATGCTCGATTAAACAAAAAACTGTTGTATTCAATGTACAATGAAAAACACCCAAGCAACAAAGTAAGTCAGACATATTTTTCTACTTTTTTTGAGGAAAACTTTAACTTAAACTTTGGGAGACCGCAGAGTGATTGTTGCTGCACTTGCGAAGAACTTAAAAACAAACTTAAAAGTACGCATCTAAATGAAACAGCTAAACGAGCTGCAGCTGCTGAACTGGTGATACACAAAAGAAAGGCATCAAAATTTTACAAATGTCTTGATCAGGAAATGAAGGAAAAAGAACAGCCTCATGTTTTATCATTTTGTTTTGATTATATGCAAAATGACCAACTGCCTAGGATCCCTGTGCAAGAAACTTTTTACCTTAGGCAGTTGACTACTACAGTTTTTTGCATTCATGATATCAAGAAGAACAATTCAGTAATTTACCTGTACCATGAAGGGACTGCCAAAAAAGGTCCTTATGAGGTGTGTTCAATGGTTTATAACTACTTGAACAGTGTTCCATCTCACTATACAGAGCTTTGTGTGTTCTCAGACAATTATGGAGTACAAAATAAAAACCATGCATTGACCAGATTTCTTATAGCTTTGACAGACATGAAAAGATTTGAAGAAATTGAAAAATTTTTCCCTGTCAGAGGTCACTCTTTCTTACCTTGTGACTGTGATTTCGGTATAATAAAAAGAGCTCTAAAAAATCACAACAGGATTTACAGCCTCCATGAACTAACCAACATTGTTATCCAGTCAAGCAAAAAACACAAGTTCATTGTTAAAGAATTGGACACCAAGGAAGTACTCGAGTTCAAAACTTGGTTGCCAAAGTTTTATAAGAAAATGGTAATATCTGAGGAAACTAAGACCAGAACTGTACCATAAGACATAAGAATAAGTACGTTCATGCACTTCACATATGATTCAAAGTTCTCTTTTCAAGTTGTTGCAAGGCATTTCATAGACTCAATCGTGGCATTCACATTCAGGCTAAAACAACCGGGAATTAGTGAAGTAAATTTACCCACTGCAATTGCTTATCTACTTGATAAAGTCCCAATCAAAGATGAAAAAATCAAAGACATCCAAGAGTTGCTGTGATACATTTCAAAGGAATACCTCCAGTTCTACAACAAAATATTGGAATTGAACAGAAACCTTGAAGGACACGTTCAACACAACAGCGAAGAAGATGATAGAGAACTTTTTTTAACATTTTTATTTTCAATAAATTAGTCTTTAACAAACATACGTACTTGTATTGACAAAATACTTTTAATTCTTTCAAATAATATGAATAACAAAGTGTGTGTTATCAGTTAAATCTGTTTTTCACTGAAGTTCCTACAACATGCTAAAAGGGCCTCAGTCAAGCACTCTTACCATTATTTTTTCAAAGTAAAAAAAAAAATTTTAAACCTGGCTCCTCGGTTATAAATCAAACTATTTTAACATTTTTTACAAAAAGAAATGTTGAGTCATATTTGGGTTAAACAATTTTTTTGTTTTTCTCAAAACCAGCTGATGTGGACTAAGGCCCTTTTAGCATGTGTCGATTCAATTACCGAGCATAAGTCATTATGTTCGGCAATCAGTATGTTTATATCAATACAAAATATTTTATTAGTTTGGATATAACTTAAATAATAAATTTTTTATTTAATTTTTTCTTTTCATATAATTTATTTTTGATAACACAAGCAGCTCGTCAAATGTCAAATTTGATCCAGTAATGTTTGATGTGCATGACATTATGACATGATGAAATTTGGTGACATAATGACATGATGAAATTTGGTGATGATGATATGATGAAATTTGGTGAAATGATGACATGATGAAATTTGGTGATGATGATAATGATAAATGACAATTTTTAGTATTGTTTATTGATGATGATCAAAAAAATGCTCAGAGGCATCTAAAAAATAAATTTTTAGATGCATATTAACATTACAAATTGAAATCAAAAAATGAATAAATGATAATTGATCGTTTGTAAAAAAAAGGAGATATTTAGAACTTTTATATTTATAATATTTTTTTTATAATCATATCAGATAATAATGGAAGTGTATAGCCAAGCATATACCCTATCACTGATCAGAAGGCAACTAATACTGTTCAACATCGCCCACTAATATTAGAAAGAGCAAGTGTTAACACTGCGGAACATTGTAGTTATAATTTTTTCCCAACGTAAACTTTAAGAATTAAATTTCTAATTCTTGAAGGTATATAACTTAAAGTCACCATACTTATGTATGTATATAATTTAATTAATAATTATGGTAACTTATATATACACACTCATTTATTTTAATTTTTAAAAAGTAAATATAAAAATAATGAAATAAAACATAAATAGATGATATAGATATATATAGATGATATAGGTATAGAATGAAATATAAATAGATGATATAGATAGATAAATGAAATATAAATAGAAATATAATATAAATGAAATAAAATATATATAGAATTTTTAAGACAATTGAATTAGATTGCAGTAATGGACATTAATTTAAAATGACTTATGAAAAAAAATTTACTTTAGGTTGGTAACAAATTTGTAAGAGTCTTGTATAATGGGACAGCCATGAGCTTAAAAATTGATGGACATACTGAATATTATCCTTTAAATAAGTAAGTGAATAGCTGATATTAGCATAGCTTTTTCTATTTAATTTAATTTTTGACTATTTGATCCAAATTAAATGCGCGTTCAATAGAAAGATATAATTTATTATATTTTAAATTGTAAATATACAAAAGAAGTTTAAATTTCATTCTGTTTTATAATTGAATTACTTATTGTAATTTTAATACCATTTTGTCCCCTATTTGCGGTTTTGAGTTATGAATGCATTGTTTTGTCTAGATAGACTTAAAACTTATCCAAAAACTTATGCAAAAGACCACTAGTATAGTTATCTACTTGGAGCAGTTCTTTTGATTTTGTTAAACTTTTTTTTTGTTAGCATTAAAAGTGGCCGAGATAATCAGTTTTTATCCATCTCAAAAAAAGGTTGTGTGGACTTTTTCAAATAAGTGATTCGGATTAATTTTTTTTTGCCAAAGCAGATTTCTTTCATATGTAGATGCTACTAGGCAACACTCTGTACCCACAGCATGGTTTCAGTTCATATATATAACGCGACTATTATTGTTTCTTATGTTGTTGTTGTTTTTTACAGTTTTACATTTTTTATGTATATATAATAAGTTTTTAACATTGCTTGAGAATTTTCGAGTTGAAGATTGGCGTAAAGAATGTGGCGAGCAAACTCATTAAAACTTTTTTTCAAATTTATTTATTGCTGATTAAATCAAAAATGCTTTTTTAAAGATTTTTTTGCAAAGTTTTTAACTTTTGCTTTTTATTATATTATTAGCGCTTAAATGTTTGATAATCTTTGTGTCATATTTGTATCATGATCTCGTGCTTATGAATATATTTTCTAAAGACTACTTTTATATAACCTCTTTTGCTTGGATAAACAAGTTCAGCTATGTAGAGTAAATCATAAAGAAGAAAAATACGCGAAAATTATCTCAGCTATCCAATATAAATATAATTAAAATGTTGCTTTTATGTTTCTTTTTTGTTGTTGTTGTCTTTTATCATTATGAGATGAAACTTAATTTTCATGACCAACAAAAGACGTCCATGCCCTGAAGTTGGTTTTTTTTTATTAAATTTTTAAACTTTTTAACAAGGAATTGATTGTAATCAATTTTCATATCTTTTTTTAACCCTCTCTTTCCTCCCGGAGAAGAGTTTCTTTCCTCGGTCGTTCATTTTATGTTGATCATAAAGAATTAAATTCCTAAATATATATATATATATATATATATATATATATATATATATATATATATATATATATATATATATATATATATATATATATTCAATAATATATTTATTTTTAATCAAAATATATCCTAGATTCTGAATCTTTTGTTATTTTTTCTTGAAAATATTTTTTGAAATATAAGCACTTTAGTGTGGCTCGTTATGAACTTATAAAAAATCCAATATTTTAAATACTTCATTATAGCAATTAATTCTTTTCTCTGAAATTCAAACTCTAGGTAAATAGTATCGTGTGTGATAGGCCTAACGCTTTTTATATATATATATACCATACTGCTGTGTAAAATATATTTTGATTTTGTGTTAAAGATATTAAAATTATGCATTGAAGTTGCTATTCAGTATTAGAATATCAGTATATTCAAAATTTTATGGCACAACAGTAGTTAGGTGATATTGGTTGAAGTAATTTTGTCTGTTATAGCTAAAACGAACAAAATGATAGCAAAAAGAAAATTAACAGAACCAAACCAGTCGTTTAATGGAAATATAAAGGTGGTCGACCACAACTATTTACATTAACTCTAGAAGTTTAATTGCATTTAGTGAAATAAGTACAGGTATGGTTTTTTGGAATCATAAATACGATTCTACTGATGAGCCCAGTAGCTTTTTATTACACACAAGATGAAATTGCTAAGAATTAATTTGTTTAAAACTTATTTGAAAAGCTTCAAAAAAATGAAAGAAAAAAATTACTACTTAAACTTGCTTAATAAATAAAAGTACAACTCAAAACGTGTCTGGCAAGTCATGAAGGAGGTGTCTGAAAAACTTAAACCAAATGCAAATCCATTCCCAAATTTTATATAAACTGACAAATTAATAAATGACTCAAATGATATTGCATTTAAATCAAACAAGTTTTTCACCACTATTAAGACAAAATTAAGAAATAGTATTCCATACCTTAAAGATAATTCTGATTGTTTAAAACACCAATAAACTCTAATCTAAATTTTACTGAATCTACTTTTAATAAATTTGAAGTTGCTTTTAAGTCATTAAAACAAAATAAAGCAACTGGATATAACTAGAAATTGTCCTCCAGCCTTTTACGACCTATTTAGAGATCGTACCAAGGGGGAAACTCATAAAGAAATCCACTCTCGTATTAAAATCGGTCAGAGATGATTTGTTGTAACTGGCCATCAGATACTGAATAATAGTTGAGCAAACTGAGAGAGAAATACAAAATAACAAAACTTACCAAAATAAGATAATAATATAAAAAAACAAAAAATAATACAGCAACAACAACTCGAGGAGCGGAAGAAGGATCGGTTATTTAAACCATTGTAGATAAAACTAATAACTTAACGACTCTGTATCCAGCTCTTATCGAGTATAAAAAAGAAAATAAAATAATAATAAAACATAAGTATTGTGATTGATTCTTACGATATTACAAAAGAAATTCTTTATAAACTCTGCAGAGCATCTATTGCTCAATGTTCTTTTCCAGATCAACTAAAAATAGCAAAAATAACTGAGCAGCCGTTTTATGACATTGGTAAGGAAAAAGGCGTGAACTTCTTTTTAAATGCCTTTCCGCGATGCTCTGTTATAAGACTGTAGGGACCTCTTAGGGCAACTAAAACAAAATAGCACAATAGCGCAAACTTCAACCTTAAAGACAGGGGAGCTACAAATATAGCAAATTATTACCCTATTTCAGTTCTTCCAATTTTTTCAAAAAATTTTGGAAGGATTAATGTATAACCAAATCTACTTTTATCTTATTGAAAATGAAATATACGAAAACCAATTTGGTTTTGGAAAAAAATAACTGGTGGTACTACCCTGCAAATTTTATTTTCCAAAATAAGATCTTTTTCTTAAAATGATAAACTTTTTTCGGTAGTAATTAAAAAACTGAATATAAAAAACACCAATTTTTTACTTATTTGTCACCAAAAAATGCTGAGTCAGCAAAAAAAAGCGAAAATCATGCAGTCACAAGAACATAAATAACTTGAGTAATATTTGAGACAAAAGCTTTAAATTTTGCAAACATATAGCTAAATGGTTGGTGGAGGACCCTTAGTAGAATTTTTTAAAAAATACTGAGCCAAAGTAAAATGGCAGATATTGACCTGTAAAAATCATAAAAAATGGTCTGTGGGGTATGTAAAATTTTAAATTCTGATCAAAATAAAAAATATTTTTTGATTATTCTGCTACCAGCCCTTTCTACAACATCAATGAACAAACCGTGAAAATTTCAAAGAAAAAGAGTAAATAGTTTCTGAGATATTAATATTCTAGTTTAAAATTATTTGAAAAATATTATTCTGAGAAAACAGCTTTTAAAATAAAAAATATCATAAACTAAAAAAATCTCTAACTAAAAAACATCGAAACTGGCCAGAAAAATATGATTAACCACCTTTAATATTTTTTTCTGTGTCAAAATAAGCTTTTTACAATACCAATGGAAAACATGGTAAGGCTGTTGTGTTGCTAAGGCTGTTGTTAGGGTTTCAAAAATAACCTTGTTGCTTTTGAATACAAATTTTTGGACTTTCTGTTATTTTTTGAAGGAAAGTAAAGTGGTTCTTGTGATTTAGGATGTTCAAACTATTAGAATTTAAAGTAAAAAAAAAAAAATTTTTTTGCTGATTTTAACAGGGTAGTACCTTCTTTTTTAAGTATAACTTAACTGAGAAAGCCATTTTTAACTTAGACTCTTGTTTTAAACTAGGAGTGTTTATTGATGACCCAGACATTAGATACCCTCAATCGTCAAATCCTGTTCATAAAAACTAATGTCACATGGTATTAAAGATAAAACCCTGTTATGGTTCAAAAGTTATCTTACTAACCGTTAGCAGTTTGTTTACAATAAAGATTCTATATCTCATCTATCAGTGAATATAACATGTGGTATTCCACCAGGATCCATACTTGGTCCATTCATTTTTATGTTTTTTTATTTATTATCATTCAGTGATCAAAAAATAAACAAATAAAATAAATCTGTATACAGTTTGATAAAGAGGTGTTACACCAGGTCTCTCTATGCTGACGAAAAAAATACACAGAAGCTACAGACAAACAGCAATTGTATCTCTAAAAGTTACTTTGTTGTGCTGTCTTTGAAAGGATTGATTGATGGAGCGTTCACTGCTGCTTGGGAAAGCGCATTCCATGGGACAACAACTCTATTTGAAAAAAAGTTTTATCGTTCTTCGCAATTTCGTACAAGCTAGCGTTCTAGTTTTGGATTTTGTCCTCTCAAAATATACTTGGCTTTACTGTTTGAAAGTTTTTGCGGGACGAAAAAACAGACAAGTTTTAGTTGACGTGTGATTTTAAATTGCTCGATTAAGTCTGCTCTTTTACGGCGTTCTTCAAGTGTTGTTAGATCGAGCTGTTGGAGTTAATTTTCATAAGACAGTTGTTTAATGAATGATATTGTTGTTGTTGCTCGATGTTAGACTTACTCAAGGATAACGTTAAGGTCTTTGGAGACCGTCACACCAAGGCTCGTTTGACTAAAGTCTTTTCGAGTGGATAACGCGTGCCGTCAACGTTGGCCATTGAGTAATTGCGCGTCGACTTGTTACATGCGCGGCAAACATGCATTACTTATACTTATACATATACTTATACTTATACACATACAACACATACATAAATGATCTTCATAGATCATCAGCTTAACAACAATAAATTTTGCAGATAAAACAAATTTGTTTTTGTCTTAAAAAGATGTGCTTTTTACTAATATGACATAAAAGTTAAATAAAGTTTCTGTTTGGTTTAAACAAAATAGATCGAATCTATTTTGTTTAAACCAAACAGAAACTTCATTTAATTTATTTGTCATATTAGTGAAAACACATCTTTTTAAGACAAAAACAAATTTGTTTTATCTTCAAAATTTATTGTTGTTAAGTTGGTTATTTAGAGAAAATGTTTCTCTAAATATAGAAAAAACTAAATCGACACTCTTTTATCCTCCTTCAAAAAAAAAGATAATACTTTATAAAGCAAGAAATATATTAAGTAAACACCAGTTAGCACAATTATATTATTAATCTATACATTTTCATATAAACTAAAAAAATGTTATATGGGAAAGCACTCTTAAAACAAAGCTTAAATCTCTTTACGTTCATTAGAAACACGCAACTTGCGCAATTTTTTTAAAAACATTTTTCTCAATGAATGTTTTAAATGTATGTCAACTAAATGTTTTTAATATTTTATGTTTTATGTTTAAATGCAGAGAAAAATTGTTGCTAAATGTATTACAAAATCTTTATTGTCTGAAACTTTAAAACAAGTATAATCTTCGTAATAATAACAATGTTATTGCCCCTTTTTGCCCCAGTCTTTTGTTTCTTACTAAAGTCCTTATCTCTGGAACAAAATGCTCTTACCAAATTTTTATTTAACTACATAATTAACTTTTGTTTTCATTCAAACAGAAACTTAAACAAATAAAAATTTTAATTGAAAGTATCTTGTATATTGCTTCGTTTAGCAATTTATTTCCATAAAAGTGTATTATTATTTTACTACAGACATTGAATTTTTATCAAAAATTGACCATAAATTGTATAGGACTTCATGATAAGATCCTTATAATCTTCTCGTCCTACTGTTGTTTATGTAAAAAATTGTAAAATATATCTAATTATTAAATGTTTCTCATATCTTGTTGGACTTTGCAAATTTTTGGACTTTAGATAATTTTTTTTAACAGAGGTCTCAAACTTTTTGTAGAAATTTTAACTCTATTGTCACAGTTGAGAAGTATAGGAGCGTGTTTTATTTCCTGGTATGTTGAGGCGTAGTTAATTTCAAGCGATTATCTAACTTTACGTTCATCGTACTCTGATTTTATCGCTAGAGTTTTCGGACGTGGCCAATCAAACATACCATTACATTCTCTACCAATGCACCTCGTTAAAATTTTCTTTTTTGTTTCGCCAATGTATATATTGCCACAAGAGCATGTGAGTTTGTAGACACCGGGATTGCTATTGCGAATTAACTTTGACTTGTTGTTGCATAAGATGTTTTTTAACGTAGGTGGTGTAGTAAACATTATTCTGATGTTGTAAAGTTTAAGTTGTTTTCTAAGTTTTGGACTGTTTGACGTTGTAAGGTTTAAGTTATTTTCTCAGTTTTGGGAGCCATGGAAGCTTAACTGTATATTTACTTGTTTCTGTTTTATTTGTAATTTATTTTAGAAAGGTTGTTTGTTTTTTGAAGATAGTTCTTGGCAGTTGTTTCAAGCTTTAATCTATCATGCCCATTTTCTGCAAACATGTTTATTAAAAACTGTATTTCATCATTAAAATACTTTGTGGAAGAAACTTTAATGGCACGAGATACAAAACCTTTAAAAACACCCATAACTATTTTTGGATTAACTTTTGATGTGTGTGTTATTTGTATATAAGTGATATCCGACTTTCGATGGATTTTGAAGCCATATTATGAGTTATTAGTGTTAGTTACAGTTAGTTCCAAGAAGTTTAATTCTTTTTTATTGTTTTCTTTTTTTAAAGTATATTTTATTGCTGGATCTTGTTTATTTAATAACTCCAAAAACTTATCATGGTTTTGTATTGAGTCAAATCTTGCATTGCTATCATCTACATACCATCTGTAAGTCTTTGGCAAAGAATGACCAACCTTAGCAATAATAAGAGTTTTGTTTCCAAATGCTGCAAAAATGCTTCGGCAAGTACGACCATTAAGGACAGTCCAATAGGCCCCAAATTCGGTATAGATCTTATTCCGTTTTTGCACAAAAATAACATTGATTGAGGCAGAGTTTGATCATTTCATGTATATCGCTAAGAGTTAATTTGGTTCTTTTTTTAAGATTATCAATGTCGTTGTTTAAGATATCAATAATCACAGGAATTGCTCTGCCCATTGGAATGAAAGGATATAATGCCACCACATCAAAAGAGACTTAAATTTTACTAGAATCAATTAACCAAGATTTTCCTTCGTTGACAAATGAAGTACATGATTTATATATATTTTGCGTCATCGCGATGACGATACCGATGCATCGGTAAGGAAGGAGATATAAACTTTGTAGTTAAGGGGTTGTTCAAATAATACGTGATACGTTTTTTGTCGTTTTTTTAACACCTTATCCCCTATGTGACATTTTGTGGCATTTTGAAGAACCCTCAACCCCCCCCCCCCCCCCTGAGTGACGTGACAAAAAACTTTTTTCATAAGTTTATATTTTAATTGTAATAGTTTATTTTTATAAAAAAATACAATTGATGAGTATCTGTCTAAAACCTAAATTTGTTCCTAAATCGGACTTTGACCTTCAAGTATTGAAGTTCAATGTTCTTCAATAATTTTTGAAGGCCAGTTGAGGTGAGAGGTATCAACATCATCTTGATCATAACACTCAATTGTTTCTTTTTCCGAATTTAAAAAGACACACAAGAGTTCAGATAGACGTTGAGCAACTAAGCGTTGAGGTCTAACTTTTTGAATTTCATTCGAATATCCAATGCTTGAGTAAACTGTTTTGTGTTGTTTCATTGATTTGATAGTTGCAAAATATAAACTGCAATTGGTATAAATTCTTTTTGGTAAGGAATTTTGAATGCTTGGACATGAGTAGTCGTATGGCAATCCACTGGGATACTTTTTTGTAACTTTTTTCGTGGGCAAAATTGTTTTGCAAAATGATAAGTTTAAAAACAGAGATGCAAAGTTGTTCTTTGTATTATTGCATTCAAGACCGTCTTCTCCTTGGAACAAAGAAATTGGTGGTGGAAGAAAACCAGTTGGAATAAGATGAAATAGTGAGCTGCGACAATGACCACAGCATTTTTGATCATTATATTTTACAATTTGAAGGAAGTATTGACTTTCTCTGACATGTTTAGCATCCCACTCTGCTCCAAACTGTTTTAACTTTACACATTTTTCACTGTTTGGTTTTATGTACTCGGCTTTAGTTTCAAATCCATCAATGACTGTGCTAGACCAAATTTGTGCAAGAACTTCACCTGCTTTGACAAAGTTTGCCTTCTCTATAACTTTATCTGTTGTTTCTCCTCTTGAATTAAGATGGCTTTCAAAATGATCAAATGGAAGTATAATTCCTGCTAGGTCATGGCTTAGCGGAGCCATTCTTCTCTCTACCCTGTTAAAGGCACTTCTGCCAGGAGCATTAGTGGCCATAAACATTGCATCAAGATCATGCTCTTTGAAATAAGTCTTGGCACAATGAATTGTTTTTTTATATCTTGGATTTTCATCTGGTTCACCATCAACAGTTATAATCATGATTGGTTTGCTAACTCCATCTTCAGTAAATAAGCTGCTTTTAAATGCAGGAAGATGGTTTATTCTGTTCATGTCTTCTAAGTGATTAAGTGCTGTTGATGAGAGTATGTAACTGCTTGTTTTTCCATGCAATCCTTTTTAATTTTTATGGCTGAAATTACTGAAGGAATAAGTTTGTGTTGAGGAACAATTACAAAATCATGATCAGCTAAAGTTACCTTGTACTCAATATGCATCATCATTGGTGCTTGTTTGCTTGCAGCTGTCAATCCAATTGGCACCCTGACTTTATCATCCTGGGAGTGAAACGTCACTTCTTTAGGACCCAAGACTGCCGCAAGTTCTTTAAGGGCACTAAGGATGATTTGACAAATTTTGTGTCTGCATGATATATATGCTCAGAATTTTGTGCTCTTATTAACCGGACAGGTGCAGTTTTAACATGTCTTTTTCCTTCTGTGCTCAATGATCTGTTTGGAAGTAATCTTAAGTAAACTCCTGATCTCGAGAGATTGTAACCATGATTTTTCAATTCTTCAATCAAGTCATTTAATGTTTTACAGTTCGAACCATTTCAGTTCTTCTCCTATCATCAAACCTCAAATCCTATCATTAAACTGTCCTGATCACAGGCTAGCGGTCGACCTTTTGATACTGAATTTTTAATTCCACACAACTTTTTACTAATATCTGGATCTAATGCTTCTATAGCTTTTTTTCTTTTTAGTCTGGTTGCTGTTTGGCGTTTTGGCTTTTTGACGAAGTACAAGATCTCGGTTTTTTTCTACCAAAAGTTTTTGCTTTTGCCCTAGTATTTCGTAGTCTTCTTGTGACAACAAGTTGCAATTTCTTTTTTCAGTGAGATATGCAATATCTTTTTGTAAAAAAAAAATTCCATTTTTTAACTGATCTTGTTTCGGGGCTTGTTTTGTTAAAACTTTTGAGAAATTGGAATTTTCTTTTTCACACTCTTCACTTGTTGTAATTGATGGGGTCGCGTCAGTCACGCCATCAAAAGTGATTTTAGATTCAACCGCACGCTTTTTTGGTGTATTCGGTACTTGGTTCGGTAATTTTGTCCAGTAAGATAAAATACCAACTTTATTTCGGAGTTCAATTTGTTTTAGCTCTTTTAACTTTTTTTCAACTTCTACATTTAATTCGGATAACGTTTTGCTCTTTGTTTCAATCTCAGACCAGATTTTATTTGTTTCTTCTTGAGACTTTAGCTTTGTTTTGTTTGCAAATGCTTTCAAATATCCTTCATAAATAGATTTGTAAAGTTTTTCTTTTTCACTAGACATTCTTAATCTATAACAACATCAACAACAAGAAATTAATTTTCCTTACAACCATTACGTTAAATAAGTATATAGTAAAGATATTATTAATAATAACATTATTAATAATAACATTATTAATAGTACTACTACAAAAATAATAACATTATTAATAGTACTACTATTTAATAGTAGTACTAAAATTTTATATCATAGTAACTAAATAACTTAATATATAATAAAAAATGATAACGTAACTAAAGTAGTTCGACAAATTCATTAGAGTGACACAAAACATTAAAAGTAATAAAAACAATAACATTAAAAATTAAAGTATTGTAAAACTAAAATATTTATAGATCAGATGACGATCAAGAATAATATTTATGTTTAAAGATCAAATTTTAAACAACTATTAATACTAAAATTTTTACATACAAATATTCGTTAAAAAATAAAATTAGATTTTTAACGGTAACATAAACTGCTTTTAAATAATAGCCCACTATCTGGTTTTTCTTTGTTTGTAGAATCAAAATTTATTTTTATGTCTGCAATTACCACAAGTAACTTAAAAAAAAGCTAATTTAAATTTTTTATTTTTGTTTGTTATGACTCCGTTAAACAATAAACGCTAGCTACTTGTGAAGTTGTTGCATAGCATTTTTCTTGAAAATTTTCGTTTTGTATATAATTATCTCGGAGTTTGCAATTTTAAAAAATTATGCAGTTATTGAAATTTAATTTAAAAATTTATTTATCACGTCATACTGTAGCAAATGTGATATTTTGTGACACTTTCCAAAACCCCCTCCCCCCTCCCTCCTAAGACTGTCACGTATTATTTGAACAGCCCCTTAAATGCTCTTTCACGGTGCTCTGTGACAAGAATGTTAGGTCTCGGGACACCTAAAGCAAAAATATTAAAAAAATTTATAAGAATTTTTAAACTTAGTTATAATCAAAAAGCCAGACAGGTTAGTTTACTTAACTTAAGCGGAATCTTTAGGGTCTAACTATTGTTGGTTAATGGCTACAGAAAAAAAAAATGAACCGTTAAAAATGTTTTGGCTAGTTTGGGAGCAAGACAAAATTCTCCTCTATTTTGAATTATATTAATGACAAGTATTTGAAAGTTTAGCAGAAGCCAAAAAGATAAAACCTTCTAATTAATAAGTATAATGAAGCTCCCAGTGCCACAAAACCAAAATAAAATTGACTGTTGACTCATATCGATAATTTATCATCAGCTAAATTATGACTAATTATTTATTTTTGTTTGAAAAGCAGTTTATAAACTAAAGTAAATTTACATTTTTTATTTCGTAATACTTATGTTTTTTAATAAGAATGGAGTAATTTACGATTTCAAAAGCTTTAAACAAATCAATGAAAATATCGCATTTAAAACAGTCATGATTGAATGCGTTTTTGCATATTTGTTCAGTCATCAATAACTAATATTTACAAATTTATTGAATTTCTAAGAAATAAAAATAATTCACTATAAAAAATTGGTTTAAAAATAAAGACTTTAATTATTGACTACAAGAAGCAAATAAAGAACCCTCTTTTCTGACGATATTTGCAATTATTGCTGCCCCAGCCAAGTTTCAAAAGTTATTTGTGATATCTAATGGTAGTATATCATCATCAATAGATGTTCATCAGTTGTTTTATCGTGATTGTCTAACAATATACGTCAGTTTAGCCCTACTTGGTACATGGCGCTTTTCGACCAAGTTTTGGTTCAACGCAGTGTACTGAAAGACCTCTTTTTAAAAGCGTTTGTCGCTGATAATAGAAATATACGCTTCAAATTTCTAATTCTTAAGAAAATATTTTTTCAATTTCATTTTTTTTTCTATAAAATACAATAAGTAGCAGAATCAATAAAATAAAGGGCGTGTTTGAAGAACTTTCTAAGTACATCAAGAAAAGTCGCACTTATCTATGGGATATCTTCTTTACATCCTTGGATAAGTTTTCTAAAGTATCTTTTTTATATTTCACGCTGACTCAAATTCAAAGAATGTAATCAAAGATCTCAATACAATTTACAGCAATGAAATAAAAATTTATCTACCAATTAATGTTCAAAAGGAAATATCTCAGAGTTGATTTCCCTACTGTTAGTTAGAAAAAATCTGAAATTTTGCAGAAAATCCTTCTCTAACTCAAAAAAATAAAACAAAATAATAGGGATTGAAGAGACACATTAAAATGTTCAAAAATATCTTAATTGCAATTATTTGTTTATCTGGATTCAATGTTTGCTGTCAGCAAACATTAAATCTAGATTTTTTTTAAACTATACTGCAAACCAGTATATAGTCGATATTTATATCTGTATGGTTCCACAGTTGGTCAGAGTTTAGCAACAAGGTTTAAACGAAAGGTCGTATATTGACTTTTTCTATCATTTGTAATTAACATGTATACGTAAATAGTAAAAAACGTTTACTTTATAACGCACTTGATCAATTTTTTATACCCTTTAAGACGCCTCAAAGTGAAAAAGCTGTTAAAATGTTTGTGAAAAATGTGAAATACTTGTAAATATTGGCAATAAAGCAGTGACATTTAGAAATAATCTATACTTGTGGAATTTCAAATTATTTATACATATTACAAACAATTTTATAACTATTTTAAAAAAATAGGGATTTTTAATTTTTAGTAGATTTTTTTACATTTTTAAGACACATTTTTTACTATTTTTCATGTTAAAAAAACTTTGCAGTACTGGGTTTCAGCGTTTGCAGTATCACGTTGAGAATTAACTTAAAAACTATATATGTAATTTGCTATAAAATATTTTGTTTTTAGTAATTAAATAAGTAATAAAAACCCGTTACCAACGCGTTGATCAATTCATTGTAATTGTCAACAAGTCGTTGTAACGGTTTGTGGTCAAAATAAATAAACTAAAAAAGCCACTTTCAATTACTGAATCGAAAAAAACTAAATGACAGTTTCGACATGATGAATCGGCAAGATTTGTGTTATAAATTTTTAGAGGCTAAGTGGGAAAAGAAGATTAACAGTATTGTAGATAACGAGGATGAAATTATTTTGAAGGGTTTTAATATATTGGATGAGAATAAAAGGTATTTAATGAAAAACCTTAGAAAGAAATGAAAAAAGAAAAACAGAACTAGAACAAGGTTTGAGGCTAAGTATCAGAGCTGTATGGATGGCGATGTCAAGCGGGTAGAGAATATTTAACCTGTAGATCTACCTGTTAAACCTGGTGGTTAAATAACAATATATAACAATATATAACAATATATGTATATAATAGTCATTTAGTAAATATTGACATGATAAAAATAACATTCAAGTAATGGGGTTTGCAGCATTTCATTTACATCGAATACATATAACGCATTCTATGCAAATGTAATGTGGTAAACGCCAATATTTGAATGTTATCTTTATTACGTCAATATTTAAATGACTACAGTTCTCTTCAACAAGAATGGGTAGAAAATCGTATGAAGTTATGCATCCTCAAGAGTGATTTCATAGACTGCAAAACCACTGTTTTCGAGCAAGAATGTATAACATCTAGTTAAATTCTTTTAAAGACTAGAGTATTAAAAAATAGTATACAGATATTAAGTGCTATGTATAAAAATGAGTGGATGTTCAACCTCCTGCACCCCTTCCCAAGAGATTATAATTGAGCTTCTAATCTTCAAGGGATTATGTTCTTTTTAATAAGAATTAGATAAATTGTTTTCTCTTTGTCCGATACGATCCTTAAGAAAATTCCACTTAAAGTGGAATTTTCTTCTGGATTGTGTAACAGGAAATTTTCTTGTGGATCGTATAACATGGAAAACATAGCAATGCAAATTATCCAAGAATGATTATCACAATATGTTAAGAAAACAAAGAAGTTCTTTTTTATGAGCTAAACCATATCAAAGGACAGGTTGTACTCACTTCTGTATAATTCAGATCCAGTGATCAGCCTGCTGCGACGCAGAAAAAAATTAGAATTGTATTAGTTAAACTTCTACTCATAAAAAATTTATAGCTTGTATGAACTTGTTTTGTTTCTTTGGTTTCATAATTTAAAAAAACTTTATTTTTTATTAATGAAACGCTAATAAACTCGCAATTTCAAAAATCTCTAAAACAAATAAATTAAAGTGTAAATACAAATTAACTTTAAAAAATTAGATTATAACCAAAATAATTTAATTGAAACAATTGTAAGTGAAACAATTTTTCATTTGTTTTTATAAGTTTAAAGTTGATAATAATAATTTTTGGATCTGTTAGTGTAAAAGCAAATCGAGCAATTGTTTGTGGCATTTCATTCTTTATTAACTGAAACAAACATTTTTTTTATATCTAAAAATATATAAGAATATTTATAAATCGTCGTAGGGACGCATCTGACAAAAAGGTAGGGAGGGCTATAACCCCCTCCCCAGTGCCACCTCCACGCCTATAAATATATGAAAAAGTGCTAAATTTTCTGTATTTTACAATATTAGTTACATGTTGTTAATTTACAAATATATTTACAATATTACAATAATACAATAAATAAAAAACCATCGATAATAACGACCGGCGAATATGCGTTCGAATTCGGATTATGAAGTTTACTTAAAAGAAAAGTTGACTTCGGCTTCGACTTCAAAGCCAAATTTGAAATAGAAATTCGAGCTTCAGTTAAATTCGGTAACAATTGCAAAATTTCATATAGCTTATAGTTAAATTCGAAAGTTATTAATTTTTATCAAATGAAAAAAAAGATAACAATTATAATTTATATGATAAATAGAGGTGTCTCACAGATTCGTTAACCGAAAATTCTTTTTTAAGTACGAAGTTTTGTTTATTTATAACTTTTTAATTTTATCGCTTTAAAAAATTTCCTAATGATAAAAATATTTGAGCATTTAGCATAACATTCTTCGCGGTCTTCTTCCTTTATAAAATTGAAGATCAAAACTTTTCAATGAACAACGGTAATGCACTTTTGTTATATTCTTTTAAGAACTTTATTAGTTGTAAGGATTGCATGAACTCGATTTTTCATTATTGTTGCATTTTTAGATTTTTGTTTTGGACACAAATTGTTCTTGTTTTTCATTATATTTTGAAATGGTTTGTTACGAGCTTGCTATTTAAAAAAGTAATGATTTTGGTTCATAAAAAATGGATACTTAAAATTTACTTTCATTATTTTCATAAAAGTAATTAGTTTATATATAATGTTATGCAAAATGTTTTTGACAAAAAAGTTTGTCATCCATGTACGATTTTTTTTTTTTAAGGTTTTTAATTTTCTTTAATTTATGAAAATTTTGATTAATAATATTGTAAACAACTAATATTTATATTATGCGCATATTATCAATCAAAATGCGTGATAAATCAGTTAAACTCGATATAAAAGTCCGAATTTGGCTTGGTTAAACGTGGTTTCAAAGTACAAAATTAAATTTAAATTCAGAGTTAAATTCGGAGTACATATTTGTCTTCCAGTTAAATTCTTAAATAGTCAACCTGTACACAATTTTATTAACGAATGATGATAGAATTGTGAAATGCAATAAATCTTAATTAAAATGTAACAGTTCCTTTACAATTCTTTATAGAATTTAATTAGTACAAACAGAATAGTAAACTTGTTTTTGAAGTATTATGACTTGGAGCTGATTTAGCAAACAAATAACAATGAAGCGCGAGTAAAAAAGAAAACAAAAAACGATAAAAAAAATTTAAAGAAGAAAAAGGAAAACGTTGTTTAATGGATT
This sequence comes from Hydra vulgaris, assembly GCF_038396675.1. NCBI lineage: Eukaryota > Metazoa > Cnidaria > Hydrozoa > Anthoathecata > Hydridae > Hydra > Hydra vulgaris. Next base: position 40,196,253 of record NC_088922.1, read on the forward strand.
TGGTTGCCTTAGGTCAAGTGGAAACCTATTCAAAATAATACAAATGAGGAAAAACATAATGTTGTTGGTTACAAATTAGTAGAAAATAAAAAATCATTAAACATCTCTTTATCTAAATTATAAAACATAAAATACAGTTGAGTACTAATTTTTAATTTATTTATCTAATATAATTAATTTAGAATTAAAAAGTATTTTGACGCCTTATCGTTACAAATTAGTTGATAGTGTTACAGTCGTTTGCTTTGTATTTGAAAAAACAAAACAAAAATGCTGACGCAGAGAATATACGACAAAGTATTAGTAAAATTCTTATAAGATCTCTAAAATAGAAATTACCAGACAATACAACAAAGCATCAAAGATTTGCTTTAAATAATTTAAAAAAAAGACACTCTAAGAGTTATCCAGTTGATAAAGGTTCAGGATTTGTCGTAATTAACGAATCAGATGCTTTTAACCCAGTGGGCACGGTACGTTTGTAAAACGTTTATAAAACGTTTTTTAGACGTTTTTATAAGGTTTAAACCTAATAAAAACGTCCAAAGAACGTTTTAAAAACGTACTGTGCCCACTGGGAAGAAATTAGATGATAAAATTAAAAAATCGGTAATTATCAATTATGACTCTACACAAACCATCACAACAAAATTTCAGAAGTTTTTACGTAAGTTGAGGAAAGAAAACAAATTTGATAAAAAAAAAACTTATTTTCAATTATACCCTTTTGATTGCATTCCTTCACGACTATATGGCGTCATAAAATCTTATAAATCAGATAAAAACTTTCCAATGAGACCAGTGGTTTCCACTATCGGTACTCTGCCTTATGGTTCTTCAGAATATCTAGTTAAAATAATACAACCAACTTTGAATAAAAATAAAACAAGGTTACTGAACTCCTCTTCATTTTTCAACGAACCGAAATCCTGGGTAATTTCCCCAAATTAAATTCAAGTCTCGTTTAATGTGATAGCTTTGTACCTCTCGATTCCAATGAGAGAGCTATTCCTGTAATTTTTTTTATTAATATTATTTTTTTGTTCATTTAACAATATTTTCTGGTAAAAATGTCGTTGGTACATAATATATGAGAACACGGAAACTCGAAAGAGGATTGTAAGATCTTATCACCGAGAATCTCAATTATAATACACCGTTTAACAAAACAATAAAAAGATCAAATCAAATATTTTAAATTACATTTAGATAACACTTATAAAGAGAAACGAGATCAGAAGAGCTCGAAAATATTATCTATTGAGAAAATAACTTTTTTTAGTTTGTTTTTGAAAGTAGAAAAATTCCAACTTTGGGAAAAATCAAAACTTTTTAAAACTTTTTGGTTCCACAAAAAAGCTCCGCAATAAGATATAAAAAACCTTCCAAAATTTGTATGCGAATAATATTGATAAATAAAATTGTCATTTCTTAGATCATATTTTTTTTGGGCTTTATTGCATATAAATTTTGAAAAGATATAGGAGTTAAGTTTATCTTACATTTAAATATAAAGCAAAGAATGATAAAAACATTTAGTTGGTATATATTAAAAATATTCATTTTGAATAAAAGTGGTTTTGCATGAGTAAAACGATCTTTAAAGTTTATTAGTCTTCCTTGATGCTTCTGTTGCCGATAAAGAGAATTTAATTGACTTTTTTTAGCACTATCTCATGCGATATTTGAATAATTTAGATGGTATTGAATAAGTGAGTAATAAAGTTGAATTAATGCGTGTCTATTTACAAAACTTCTCGCTTTATATAATACTCCAATATTTTTTGAAACTTTGTTGCGCAAGGTTTCAATATGATTTATTCATGTAAGGTTTTCATCAATAAAAACACCAAGAAAAAGTATAACTTTTGATTGTTTTATTTGATTATTATCTATATATATTTTAGGCATATCATTTGGTAAAAGATATTTTTTGGATTTTGGATGAAATAGAGTCCATTTAGTTTTTCTATGTTAATTGATAACTTATTTGACTTAAACCATTTTGAAACTTTAATTAGCTCTATGTTTATGTCATTAAATAGTGTTATGATATTATTGCTAGACAGAAAAAAGTTTATGTCATCAGCAAACATTACTGTTTTTAAATTTGAGGCATTATAAAAATTATTAATATAAATGAGAAAAAGAAGTGGTCCTAGTATAGACCCTTAGGGGACACCACATGTTATATCTAGTAAATTTGTAGTAGAGGATACATCAATTTGCACATTCTGTTTACAATCGCCTAAAAAGTTCTTAAGTAATTTTAGAAAATTACCACAGATTCCATAATTTTTTGGTTTTTAATAAGAATCTCATGTTCTATCGTATCGAAGGCTTTTGATAGATCTATGAACACTGCAAGAGTAAATTGTGATTTTTCAAACGATTTTATTATTGAAATACTCAACAATGATAAAGATGATCTTGCGAATAGAACTAAGTTAACCCTTACTGATATTCACTCACTAATTGAACTCTGTCTAGGCTAATGCTACTTTTCATATAAAAAATTAGTACTTAGATGTCTTTTATGTTTTATATATTAAATAAATAAACTACCAAGTACTATAAGAAATGTCATTGAAACAATTAAATACCTCAAATTATAATCAATATGCAGACAAGCCACAAAAAAATAAAAGAGAAGAGGCAGTCCTTTATTTTCCTAAAGCATTTATTGAAAAGTTAATTGCAAAAACGACAATTAAATTATACTGCGTAGCAACATTAATGCAGGAAAGTTTTTAAGCTGTTTTTTTCTAACGTTAACCAACTGGTTTAAAAAAAGTGAATATAGCGCAGCTATGAAATGAAAAACATTAAAACACGTTTTACTTTTGTTTTATTGCATAACAAGTAAAATAACAAACAAATTTTTAAAACCCAATGCTTTTATATGTTATTAAAACATAAATTTTGCAATCAATTTTTTCTAATATTACTGTTTTATTTTATTAACATTCGGCTGTATGCGTGTGTAAAAAACAAAAAAGCTTAGGAAGACGTGGATCTAGAACCACAGACATTCCGTTTACGAAGTCAACGTCTTATGGGTGGGTAGTTCCGTGTCAAAACAACAAAAATTTAAAAAAATAACCCACTATCTCTAAATGACTTAATTTTTGCAGCAAAGATACTTAACTACGCTAAAAAGAACTCCTTAAAGTTGTTTCAAACAAATCGGAATATTTTAGAAGTTATGTTTGAAATTCAAAACTTAGTAACATTTTTACTAATCCCCTAGCAATGTCCTTAGTAATAAGTAAATGTCGATACATGCGTTGTTACCTTAACTATATTATTTCGTAATTTGAAATTTTTCACATATCATTAGATGCTAAAGCATAAAATTATACTAAGAAATAATAATTTTTTATATTTATTAATAAATCAATAAGAGTAAATCGGCGTTTTTAATAAAATTTATAAGTAAACATGCTTACTATAAGAAGAATTACAGAAAAGGTTATGATCTATATATTTCCAAACTTCATATTCTTAAAGTATATATAAATATCACAAAGAAAAAAAAAAAAAAACTGAGCTATTTTTTGACTTACTAATCTAAAAAATTTAATTTTTATTTTTGATTGAATGTATATTGAGATTGAGACAGAAGATTGATAGGTATTTATGTTTAGGCACAACCAGAAAGTAAGAGTTCTTACTTATGAGTAAAACTACAATGTGCATATTTAATAAACTCAATTAAAAATATTTAAATATTAAAAACAGGTATTTTCGCTCAGAGCTAGTCAAAAAATAAGAGGTATTTTCACTTAGGTGTAAAACTGCAATATCCATGACATACATGTCCATAAATAAACTCAATTTTAAATATCAAAACACATTAATTCTTCGAATTCCATGTTTTTATGAATTGGCAAACTTTTTAGTGAACTTCAAATATTCCTTTGTTTTTCTTTGAACGGTAAAACAAAACAAAACTAGGTAACTTTATTTAACAAAAGCAAAATATTGTCATATACATATCATAGACATAGGCAAACTGTAGATTCTACGTAATAACTAATAAAAGGAAGCAAGCAAACATCTTTTAAGATTCAAAGCCCATGTTGGTGCATAAATTAAAATTCCACATCAACTTTGCACATCACCTTGCATCTCACAATTTTTAAACTTGTAAGCAAAACTAGGCATAGTGTCATCACTGCAGTATTACATCTTAACTTCATTTCAACATACAGGAATAAATTCATGAAAGTCTCTTATTTCTGGTATTGTTTTACATTTTTAAATCGTTCAGATTGTAATAATCTTGATTCTACCAAACTTTCATTTGAAATGAAAATAAAGTTTATACCTTTGATGTTGTTAGTGCAATATGTAAACATACCATGTGAGTTTAATATTTGATTTGTAGAAATTCTCTGCAAACTAGCATTAGCTACAAGTCGTTTAACTGTTCCTCCTATACCATCACAAGGTTGCTTTCCATGGCTGGTTGCAAAGAAAACCCATTTTGCATCTATTCTAAAGTCTAATTTATGCAGACATAGGTTAAAAATATTTTTGCCATTTTTATATTGAGATGAACAGCCATCAGAAAAGAAGATCACATTTACAATGCTGAGTATCTTTTGCTTCAGATTATTGATAATTGATTTTTGTACCTCGTAAACCATTGGTACATCATGATTGTTATCATCTGATATAATGCAATATGAAGTGCAATGCAACACTTGATTTTCTTTAAAGTACACAACTGCTGGATGAAGTGTGCACTGAAGATTATTCCAATGGAAACCTTGTACTTCATCCTGCACAACAAAACTATAGTTTTCTGCAAAATCTCTTAGAATTATAACGCTATTTGATAGCAGTTCTTCTTTGAGATTTTTAAAATATTTAGATTGGCATTTAGAAATATATGAATGCGCTGTTAGCTTGACTAGTTTTTCCATCACCATATTTACATAATCTGGTATGCTTACAAGCTGTATAACTGTAAATCTGATTTACCAGTAGTAAGCCATTGGTTAAATTCTTCCTCAAACTGCCCTATTAGTTCGCATAGCTTTTCTTCTAATTTAGTTGTATTTTTTGGACATTGTGTACATCAATGTATGCATTCTTTGTTTTGCATATTACAAACAATAAATTTACATAGTTCAATCAATTTTAATGGGTAGGAGAATTAACTTCATGTTTTGATGGTAGATACAAACGCACACATAATGGGTTTCTGATGAGATTGGAAAAACACACCATTTAGGTCTTAAAATACAAAACTTTGAAAAACCTAACTTTACATGTAGATATAGAATTTTAAATTAGACAAATAACTCTTTTAAGCTTGATAAAAGTAGTCGCTTTTGCATATGAACTTTCTAACTAACACTTACAAAATCCTTTTGACCAGGCATCTGGCGAGAGTTTTCACCATCTTTATAAAAAATTTTCACTTAAGTATTTATTTGATCAGGCAGCATTTTACCTCGCTTAGTTTGTGGAACTGCAAGAAATCCTTCCTTCTTTACTAAAGATCTAGATTTTATTATTAGATACTTTGAAACACCAAAATACTCACTAGCTGCTTCAATTGACCATTCTTGTAGGCACAAAGTCAAAACTTGAATTTTGTCCCTAAGTGAACAGCATTTTTCAGGTTTATCTTTTATTAAAACTAACATTTTTTTAAACTGAACAACTTTTTTTTTAAATCAAGAATATATTCATTATCGAAAACTTCAACTTCTGCCGATGGAACTTTTAAAGAACTTGATAACTTTTCTTTGAAAACTGTTGTAATAGTTTTAATTTTTTTTTCCCAATACTCATACGATTCGCAAATGACTTTCCGTGAAGCTTGACTGGTGACACGCCAATTATACTGAGACAATTAGAAAGTTCTTGTCTGTTTTTATTTATATCAGCTTCTTGTTGAACGTTAAATACGTTTTCTTTATTTATAATTTCATTTGTGTAATCATCAGCAATATCAATGTTATCAGTATTTATTTGAGTGAAAGCTTTTCATTTGACTAAGCAATTTGTACAAAGTTTTTGACCAGGTACAATATTGAACCTGTTGTTTAAAGCTATTGTTTTTAACATGACTTCTCTGAGAGATGCTAAATTGAAAAATATAATTTAATAAAATAAAATGTGCCTAGTATTAATAAACATAAAGAACTTAAAATTATGACAAAGTAGCATTTATAAAAAACTTTATGACAAGCTTTACTAACCTTTGCACGGTCTTTTGTGAACTAACAGCAGATCACAGCATTTATTATGAAACACAGGGAACTTCTCAAGACTTGATGATGAAAACATAAGTCAATAATCAAAACAGGAGAAACACCAGACCTCAGTGCAACTAAATTTTGCTCATCTGGAGCAAAATCTTGAAAAAAGTTTATTCCAATGTGGTTTGTAAACTTTAACTTGTGACAATTTAATTTTAAAATCAACCCAACTGAGCATTGTGATGTTCCAGCCATTATAAAAATATTTAATTTCAATATTTTATTTTTCTAAAACCAACATTAAATAAACAATAATTTCTCACATGAGTATTATAACAAAACTCAAATGTTAAAACCAATTGCTCCGTTTAGTTAATTAAATGGAGCAATTGGTTTTAACATTTGAGTATTAATAATAATACCTATGCGAGAAATTATCATTTTTTTGTGAGAAATCATTTTAGTTATCTCTATATGGAGATTATAACCAAAACGGTAAATAAAAATGCAAAAATAAAATTGTAAAAATAAAACAATAATAAAATAGATATGTGCATTAAAAAAAGTAAAATAATTTTTGCTTCTTACAGATATTTATATATAAACTAATATGGTAAAAATTTAAAATGAATAGATCTATACCTTTTCTGCAATTAATCTTAAAACTAGACATATTTACTGAAATATTATTGTTAAAAAAAAACCGGTTTGCATTTCAAAGTTTTTAATAAAATAACTATAATTAATGATATAATAACTTTAAGTAATGATTTTTTATTTCTTTCTTCAAAAGATTCTATACCTATTAAATTTTGTCAACGTATGGTTAATGTAACGTAGGGTATGCTTTAACATTTTAGTGTTGCTATAGACGTTGCTAAGAGCGCGGAGAATTAAAAAAGGTGTAAAATCTCAAACTTCAAAGACTCTTAACTCTTAAAATAATGAAATGGGCTCCAAATCATTTTTGATTATTCCTAACGACACTATTATCTGCATTTGTGCCAAAAGTCAAGTATTTCTGAGATGGTGGGTTATTTCGACTTGTTGTTTTGACATGGAATTACCCTTATCCAAATACGCACATAAAAGTACGAAAACAATTAATATACTTATTTCGAAAATTAATATTCTTTTTTTATATAAAAAATAAACTTAATTAAAATTAACTAAATTAATTAACTTATTACGTAAATAATTATTGAATATTGTATTGTCATCAAGCAAGAGTATGCATGCAAAATTTGAAGAAAATCTATCTTCGGGAAGCAGTGGCGGATACAAAGGGGGTAAGGGGGTAACTAACCCCCTTCCCCTACCTTCCCTAAGAATATCAAACTTCAAAATATTATTAAAAAATTTGTAAAAGAAAAAACAAAATACAAAAAATTATTCTGCAGCTAACTATTTACTTTTTTTAAATAAAACAAATACTAAAACTGAAGCAAAACCAAAACCATTTCATAGCATTACAAAAAAAATCTATTGTTGCAATTTCAACATTTTTACAATATCGAAGAAAAACGATGAAAGTTTCGAAACATTTTAATGTTATCATCATTAATTCATTCTATTATATAATTAGATAACAATTAAAAACAGTAAAATTACTATCGTTCTATTTTGAAAAATTTCTAAAACCGTTTTTTAAAATCTTACGAAAAAAAATATTTAGATTTGGTTTTATTAGTAAATTTTTTTTATTAATTTAATTTTAATTTGTAGTATAATTTATATACGCGATGCCGTTTTTGGTAGTTAAAATTTTAATTAAAAAGCATTTATTTTTCAACAATTGAAGCTGCAACACTTCAATTTATATTACACTTATATACTCTTCAAGTTGTATTAAAGTGAGATACAAAGAATTTTTTTTTAAATAGTAACTGAATAAATTTCTTTTACTTTCTTATTTAGAAAACAAAAGTGTGGTTAATACTATTTTAAATAAATAAACGACAAATGATTTTTACTATTTTTAATGAAATTATTTTTATTAGCTACAATGTCCAACAGGGTAAAGAGGACAAGCTCTTTAGATGACCATTTTGTCAAAAGAATTAAAATTCTACCAATAGAGGACTATGCTGGTCCTATCGTTTTGCCTTTATCTTCGGTGTCATTATCCGAATGATTTAATTGTGCATTTATTGGTAGGGCTGAAAATAATCAAATTACAATGAAACTTTGTCCTTTTTCTCCAGAACCTGGACTTGGTATGGAAGCTGCTAATTTTACAAGTAAAACTAATGCAGAAATTAATAGATTCTATACCTGCGACAAAAGATGATAGCTGTTTGCCTATAGACATATGGGCATTTTTAACACGTCAGGTAACTGAACAAGATAAATACCGAATATTGAAATGCAATTGGTTTCCTAGTTCAAATTTCAAATACCCATATTCTGTGCATTGAAAGAAGAGTAAGAATGTTAATTGCTTTTTGTCCGAGAAATATATACAGAAATTCCCGTGGATAATGATTTCAGAATGCCTTTATGGAATTTTTTGTAAGTATTGCTTTCTTTTTGCAAAAGTTGGGGTAATACACGGTCAAGTGCAATTACTCAAGAGCCTTATGTTAGGTGAAAACAACGGAGCAGTCGAGAAATTACAGAAGATCCTACCAAACGCAATAAAAAGTCTATGTTACAACCATGCTTTAAACTTTTCAATTTCCAAATGTTCGTCTGTGCGAGCTGTAAGAAGTACAATTGGCACAATGAAAGAAGTAATATCATTTTTTTAAGCTTCGCCAAAGCAAACGTTCTTAAATATATAAACAAGGGAATGCTTACAAGCTTATGCGAAACGAGATGGATTGAACGGCATGATTCTGTGTTAAGTTTTAAATCTTGTTTAATAAATATAGTAGAAACACTTGATTTGATATCTCAGTGGAATGAACGGGATTTTTCAACAAAGGCCGCATTACTTAAAAATGCAATATTTGAGCCCTTATTTGTAATAACACTTTGTTCATTAGCCAATGTGTTAAATACCACAGTCTCTATAAGTGAGACTCTTTAAAAAAATTATTGGATAAGGAATATGCTAAAACTATTCTTAAACATACCATAAGGATATTAAATAAAAGACGACAAAACGAAGAAAACTTTAATGCTATATTTATGACTGCATCAAAGTTACTAGAAGACTTAGGTTTAAAAATCAAGATTCCATAAGTTACAGGAAAACAAACTAATTGCGCAAACCTCAATACCAATGATCCTCTAACTTACTATAGAGTCAATGTTTATTTGCCGTTACTTGATAGCATACTTGTAGATTTACAGTTCAGATTTTCTGATGAAACCTTGAACTCTTTTGAATTATTTATAGCAATACCTAGAAATTTATTAAATAAAACTAAGACAGAATTAACAGCATCCATAACTAATATACTGAGTTTTATGAAAGGGCTGCCCAACATAAATACTATTGAAGAGAATGTACAATTAATGAAAGTTTTTTCAGAATTTTAATTTGAAAGCTAAAATGGAAAGACACAATCAAAAAGCAACAAGACCTACTTGAATGTGCACTGGAAGCATACAAGCAATGTGATGGTAATATCTTCCCTTTAATTAAATGTATTTTGCAACTGCTTTGCACCCTTCCTGTTAGCGTTGCTTTGGAAGAACAAAGTTTCTCGGATTTAAAAAAACTTAAAATTTGGTTAAGATCCAAATAGGACAAGAACGATTAAATGGATAAGCTATGATGCATATCCAAAGAGATTGCATTATAAATGTCGAAAAGATTATTGATAGTTTTGCATCTTCGAAAACTAGAAAGCTCAGTTTTATATTGTTGTTTGTTAAATTTATAAAAGTCTTTATTAAAAAAAAGAATATACTAAACATATTATTTTGTCTTTTGTTGCGCATTACAGACAGGGTCAGACTTACCTATAGGCAGACAAGACTGCAGCCTGTGCACCATGATTTTAGCGGGCTCAATTTTTAAATGGGGTATCGTTGAAAAAAAATTGTGGTATTTAGGAGTGTTTAGGGCCCTCAAAATTTTTTCTGCCTAGGGCTCTCGACGATATGAATCCGTCCCTTATAGCAGACTAAATATTTATTTTCAACGTTTGATTTTTTTAAGATATTTAAATACAGATACATTCAATATATTTATTAGCAAACTTTTGTAAAAATATTCTAAATAATCAAATAAAAAAGTGGTTTATCTGAAGAAAAAAAAAGCAGTTTTTTTTGTTGATCAAACTACCCCCTCCCCCCTAGGACAATGACCCGGATCCGCCACTGTCAGGAAGTGACTCAAAATGTGATCGCAAGAAACCAATAGGCAGACGACGAGTTAATAAAAGCTTTGGTAAAAACTAAGTACTTTTTTCAACCATTTTGTTTTTACTGTATGTTTTAGCATTCGTTTTTACTAATATATATTTTTTTATTCCTATAAATTATCTAGTTTAATATGAATCAAAAAAGAAGTATGGGCCTGAAAATAAACGTATTAAAAAACTAAAACAGTTTTTACGTATGATTTTACGTGTTAAAACGTATGTAAAATCATCTGCAAAAGAATGTGTGATATTTTTATAAAAAAGGCAGTCAGACGCAAAATGAAAACTTATGCAAGCCTTCACTAGAACAACCGCAAGTAATTTTTCATGACGATATATCAACATCTTTTGAAAACGATATTTCCTCTGACTTATTCGCCGAAAATTTTTACATACTTCACGGGAAAAAAATAGTCGGGCGAAAAATCGTCTACATCTTTTATTGCGACTAGTAATCATCAACAAAAAGACACTCAAATAGTTGAAGAACGCTCGAAAATGCGTTGATAACACTCATTTGTGTTATCAACGCATTTTCGAGCGTTCTTCAACTATGCAAATGTCATTACGTCTACAATTAACATAAAGGCTGTTGAGCAAAAGATAATAAAGATGTCACCTGAAATCAAAACTCAATACATCTCAAAACATACTATACCAACAGAATTTCCAAAATATATTCGACCAAGTGGATGGGCGAATGTCAATTGGGCATGCTATTCTGTTGTAAAGCAAGATTTGTTTTGCGGTCCATGTGCTTTGTTTTTAAAAGAAAGAAATAATAAGGGGTCTTTGGTTAACATACCCTTTAATAATTAAAATAAGCTTTAAATATTTAATAACCCAGTCGGCATTTCTAGTATTGTAAATACTCGGAGTATTGATCACGTATAACATACCGCCGTTGATACCAGAAAAATACGCATTTAGTTTTAAGTTTCGAATTCGAGTTCAATACCACTTATTTATCAAAAATACGTATTATTTAATATTTGATCAAAATCGGATACGATATCGTACCCGATTTTGATCAAATATCAACATTTAACGGAAAAACGAAAATCTTTGCTTTAAAGCGCATGCTTAAACTGAAATTGTGAAAGCAAAATTTAAATTAAAAAGTTTTCTCTTGAGAAATTTAGTAAAAAGTTTGTCTGGAATGAAAAGTTATAGTCAGGAATACATGAAAAGTTGTATGAAGAGATATCGTACTGCTAAAGCAGTATCGCATATCTCCAATACAGTTACATTACTTTTTTGTACTAAAACTTTATCATAAAAATATTTATTACTACTTTTAAATTTATTTAGTTTTATGAAGTCCTAAATTAATATAATTCAAATATATTATAAATCCTATCATTTCATACCTTGCTTATTTTATTATGTTGATTATTATTTTATTAACATTTCTGTTATGATATTACCTTTGTTTTGTACTGTTTTATAAAATTTAGAAAAATAAATTAAAATTTCGAGCCAACACTGACATTTTATTGTTGCTAAACATTAAATTTTGTTATTAAGATTGCAGTTCTTCTATCTGTTTTTTGCTCTTTATTCAATAAGTATTTGATTTAAATTAAATATGATTATAATTTGATATTTTATTACGAGATATATGTTTTTATATATGAATATATATATGAATCTTTTTAGATTTTTTATGTTATTTTTAAATTTTTTGTTCGCGTAATTCAAGTTATATATGTTTATAGTTTGCATATATGTTTATATTATGTTCAAAGTTAAAAAGTTTTTTGATAAATATATGTATGTGGTAATATGTGTTATGTAATTGTTTTATAAATGTGTCATTAAAATAGTATAAAATGTATTTATTGTGTATATAAATATTATATGAGGTGTTTATATATGTTACATAAAGTTAAATAAATGTATTGTGTTTTATAGTTATTATATATGTTTATATAATGTTGTTTCCATGTTTTCAAAGTGTGTGACTTGGCAAACATGTTGAGCAAGATTTAGCATAAAGTTTTTATTTGTTACAAATGTTGTTACATTTGGCTTACCTTTATGTTGGTGTCTATTGTTATATCAGATATATTGATTTTCGATTCATATTTGGTGTTTTTCTTTGTATTTACTTATCCATTACACTTTTTCATTTCAGATTTATCATATGATAGATTTATGCAATATAAAAGAACAAATGTATGTAAATTTTTATGAATTTTTTCTAGGCTTTTCTAAATGTGTTTCTTATTCACATTTTATTTTACAAGCAAAGTCTGCAAGCAAATTTGAGCTGAAATATTTTTTTAGCTTTTAATGAGAATTGGCGTTATTCTTTGTTTAATTTAATTTGTTAAAATATAGTAGTTCTAACAAATAAATGTTTGTTTGTTCTTGGTTTTTTACTTATCTGTTTTCAGATTCTTATAAACTAGGCAACTCAGCTAAGCAAGTTTTGTTTTATTTTTTAGTGCTATTGGAAAGAGCTGAAAGTTATTTTTTAGAGTGATTGAAAAGAACTGAAATGTTTTTTTAGTTACTTCACACGGTGTAACTGATACTGGTTTGAGTAAGTTTACTATTTTGTTTTATTTTATATTGGATTTATTTTATATTTGATATATATTATAATAAATATATATTTTGTGTATTTAACATGGAAAACTGACTGTAATTTGTTGACACGAAAGTTTATAAACTTAAATCTGCCTATATTTCAGTATATATATATATATATATATATATATATATATATATATATATATATATATATATATATATATATATATATATATATATATATATATATATATATATATATATATATATATATATATATAATTACTTTAGAGTAAAATATACTGACTGATATTGCTTCAATTTTTTATACAAGATTGTGCATTTATTATTTTTGTTCATTAAGGTAAGAATAATTTTGTGCATTGTAGATTCTTTGTTAAATTAAAAATAATTGATGTAAATAAATATTGTTTAATATTTTTGATAAACAACTTATGTATATAAACATATAAAAAGATAATGGATTTTAATAAATCTTAAGTTTAAATAAAGTCTTTGATTAGAAAAGATCACAATTTGTAAGATTCTTTTACGATCATTTATTCAATTGTAACAATAGTAAGATTACTGGTAATATGTTTAATGATAACAGTGAAATTGAAATAGATAGTATTAGGCTCAACAAAGTTATTAATGTAAAATGCTAATAGGCAACTTGAAAATAGTTGTCAAATGAAAAAAATAGATCTAGGCAGGATGAGATTAATCGTTGTTGAAATGTAAGAAATGCAACTCGGCGTGCAGAAAACTTACTTGACAGAATTCAGTGTCAAGAAGTGTTCATGTCTGTTAATTTGATTTTACTTTAGACACTTCAGAACAAAGCAAAGTATGAGTTTAACTATTTATAGTAACAATTAACACTTTTAAATCTAAATAATTTGATTTTTTTTTTATAATTTCTATCATAATTACAAATTCTACAAAATTCTTTTTTTCATTTTTTTTTTTCTTAGTTTGTCTTCTCTTTGTCATCTTTTGATTAGTTAGCTAACTGTTGAAACATGGTTTTAATTTTGTAAATTTAGTATGATGTGAAATTTACTCTATTAATCATTAGTCAACAGTTAGAGAGAAGCTGGAGCTTAATTAAGAAATGCTGGAAATTAGCTTTTAATCAAGGTAAAAATAATTTTGTTTACTGGTAACATAATAAAATCAGTTACTACTATTTATTCCGTGCTTTTTTACATTTGTTAACATGCTGCTTTGGAAACACTTTCTTTTTCTCTCTCTCTCTCTCTCTCTTAGATGAGAGGGAGATTTAATAAAACTTATGTAATTACTGAGCTCTTATGTATTTCTTAATACCGCAAATGATAATGAGCATTTATAGGAAATATTTTACGAGTTGCTTACTATTTTATGATATAGTTGCTCAAATTGTTTAACTATAATTATCCCTTGATTGTCCAAATATTGTAATAAATAAAATCTTTTTAGTCGAAGTATTTAAGTTAATAAAATATCTTATTAAGTTCACACTAAAAAATAAAGGTAGAAATTTTTAGTTAAGGTAGAATATGTGATATACCCTTAGTAAGGTATAATTTTCTACCTTATAAGGTAGAAAATTATACCTTTAAGTTAGAAAATTGTATGACAAATAATTGTTTTCAATATAATTTTCTACCTTAAAAGGTAGAAAATTATGCCTTACTAAGGGTATATCACATATCCTACCCTAAGGTAGAAATTTCTACCTTTTTTTTTTAGTGTGTTGTGGTGTTATTTTCCAGGGTTACTATAGTAACAATGTATACATTGTGTTGTCTAGCCTTTTTATAATCTTTTTTAATTATTCTGTAGACAGAATATATGAACCTGTCATTTCGAAAAGGACATAAGTCCAAAACTTTTAGCAGTTAGTTTATAAGTTTGAATTAAAAATTTCTGTATGATTTATGTTTTTTTTTATAAAAAATAAAAAATACATAAGTTATATACGTTCTTTATTTATCTACTTCTATGTTTAATTTCTTTAGCAACCTAGACATTATTTTAATAAAAATCATATTTTTGTTGATTTTGAAAAGTTTTAGTAAATGGACTTGTGCCCTTTTCGAAATGACAGGTTCATATATTTTCTGTTATTATTATCCTAATTCTACTAACAATAAAATGCAAATAGTACTTTTGTAATTAAAAATTTTAATTTTTTTTTTAATTTCATTTTTTAGGTATTTGCAGGCTTTACTTGACTTTCCTTTTCTTGTACTTGTGTTGTGACAGATTTTAAAAAGAACTCAACTGATGTTAATGCGGTCTTTATGTCGTTACCTATAAGCAATGACGTTGCTGATACGGAGTCAAAGTTAAAATATTTATAGATAAATTTGTATTTAATATTTTAGATAATATATCAAGTTATTAATGTGTTTTTATTGTTATTAATGATTTATTATATTCTCTGGCTATCGTGTTTTATACGTGTTTAAATGCAAGTTTGATACTCAGTAGGCGTCGTATTGTATCTTTATACGCATCTGATGTCTATTTTTAATGCGCGTTTGATACGATAAAATGGCTAACATATATTCGTAAATAATGCGTATTCTGGAAAGTTTTAAATGCGCATGTGATACCAGGAAAATATCGTATAGAATATTCTCTGGTTATCGTGTTTTATACGTGTTTACAAGAGTTTTAAATGCGAGTCTGATACTCAGTAGGCGTCGTATTGTATACCTGTCTTTATACGCATTTAATGCGTATTGCTAATGCGTGTTCGATACGATAAAATGGCTAACATACATACCACATCGATACGTATTTAAACGAGTTTCTAATGCGCATTTACAACTAAATTTGCCGACTGGGAATTTAATAATTAAAATAAGCTTAAAAAAAATTAGTTCATCACAAAAATAGAGTTTATCACAAACGTTGTTTGGACTAGAGTTGTTAACCGGAATGTTTCGTACAATTCCGGAAAAATAAAATTCTTTCGGAAGGATATTGAGAAAAAGGAATTTTCTTTTTTCGTACCGAATTTTACGAAACAAAAAAAACCGCCGATGTTCATTTCGCAAATGCTTCTTACGAAATGTTGTCTTCCGCAAGTTGAATTACGAAACAAAACTATTTTGCAACATACGAAAATAGGGCTTACGGAAGTCGCACTTGCGAAATGAGCTATTTCGCTAAACGACGTTTCGGAGTCTATAACAAAATTTTGTTGGCCAAACTGATATAATTGTAAAAATTAAATTTTTTTTATACCAAAATGTTTATAATAAAATTTTATTTTCAGTATTGCAACATATGAACATTTTAAGGTTTTATTTTTTGAAATAATGATAAAAAACCAAATTTCTTTTGAAACGAAACTCTTTCGCACTGAAACTTGCGAAACAACTTCATTACGGAAAAACACTTACGAAACGCGGCATATTAAAAATATTTAAATACGTTTTATGAATCAAATACGTATGATTAGCTAGGTAACTAAAATACTAATTATTATAATAATTATTGATATGTTTCAGTTAGTAAATTTTTATAAATAAACCTAGACTTTCATAAGATATACTAAAAATGTTTTTCAATGAACAAGAGTTAAATAGTGAACATAACTTGAACAACATAAACTTTCCCATTTTGAGGGAAAAAAGAAAATTTAGAGCATGTAAGTCATTTGTTTGGGATCATGTAGATTTGCCTCAAATAGTAAATCGGTTAAAAAAAAAGGGTCGTTATCAAACTAATTTTTAATGTAAACTTGTCGTTAGCTTAACTCAAAGGCAGTTTTTCTCCTGTTCCTTTCTTTATATTCATTACTTACCCGAAGTTGTGAGAGAGCAGTTAATTAGCCCCTGAGTCAGTAAGTTAATGGAAAAAAAGAAACGGTTTTATACGAATAAAATTGCGCGATTGGGAAACAATGCTGTCGTAAAAAATCAAAAAAAAATATATAGGTCATGTAGTCAATCCTAAAAAATAACTACTCCATAAAGTACGTACGCTTTAAATTTGATCCTCCCCTCCCCCGCAATTTTCAACATCCCAACGTTATTGGAACTATACAACCGCTGAAAGTTATAAAGCTCTGGCTATTTTGGAGAGCAGTAAAAATTTAGTTGCAAGATTTTGAAGCAAAAAAGCGGGTACGTAAAATACAACCCTTTCCCGAGTCTTTGCCCCGGGAAAAAATTTAAACATAGAAGCTCACCAGAATTATACAAGCGCTGAAAGTTTTAGAGCTGTAGATAGTCTAAAAATTAGTGATAAATTGACATAAAATGTAATGGAACCAAATATTTTACTAAGTTTTTATGTATAAGAATATAAATAGTAAACCTCCATTTCTGAAAAGCCAAAGACAATAAACAACCGAATGTCGGAAGTAAACCAAAGTCGGTACTTGATAAATATTAATGCATGTAAACACTGGTATAGGGACATGTTGCGGAGGAAGCGTTGTCCTTTCCCTCAAAACTAACTTAAAGTTTCAGTTTTTTCTATTTAAATTTTAGCTGCGTAACTTTCTTAACCTTTCTAGGTCACTGTATATATATATATATATATATATATATATATATATATATATATATATATATATATATATATATATATATATATATATATATATATATATTGTCCTTTCCGTCAAACTAACTCAAATTTCAGTTTTTTTTATTTAGATTGGAGTTGCGTTAGGCCCCCCTTATATTCTGTTTCAGCAACTCCTTCCCCTCCCCCCCTCCCTCCCCCACCTTCGTCCTAACTTTCTTAATCTTTCAAGATCACTGTATATATATATATATATATATATATATATATATATATATATATATATATATATATATATATATATATATATATATATATATACACACACTAAAAAATAAAGGTAGAAATTTTTAGTTAAGGTAGGATATGAGATATACCCTTCGTAAGGTATAATTTTTTACCTTATAAGGTAGAAAATTATACCTTTAAGTTAGAAAATTGTATGACAAATAATTGTTTTTAATATAATTTTCTATCCTAAAAGGTAGAAAATTATACCTTACTAAAGGTATATCACATATCCTACCCTAAGGTAGAAATTTCTACTTTTTTTTTTAGTGTGTGTGTGTGTGTATATATATATATATATATATATATATATATATATATATATATATATATATATATATATATATATATATATATATATATATATATATAGATATATATATATAGATATATATATATATATATATATATAGATATATAGATATATATGTAAAAACTATTGAAGAATCATTTAACAACATTATTTTATTTAAATAATAAATAATAATATTTTGTTGTATAACAGTTTAATGAATACTTTCGAGTTTATTCCGTAAGCGCACATTCCGAAACGCTCCTTCCGTAAGGAACTGTTTCGCAAATATTCTTTCGAAATGATTTGTTTCGCAAGTTTCTTTTCGTAAAGAGCTATTACGGAATAATTATTATTTATTTTTTTTGTATAACGCATTACGGAAGGTGAATTTGCGAAAGAACAACTTCCGCAATAACAACTTGAAATACGGAAGATAAAAATGCAAAATTTTCGTAAGTTTTTGTTTACGGCGAACAACCCTAGTTTGGACGAATATTAAACTATTCAATCAACACTTAAAATGTTTCTTTAAGAGTTGACAGTCAGTTCAGTAAAGAATTTGCTGAACAAATCAAATGCAATACACGAATTTCAAAATGCGTAATGAAAGCTGTTATTTATTGTAGAAAACAATGTACTCTGCATGGTACGCTTGAAAATACACTGCGCAGTACGCTTGAAAATGTAGTTTAGAAATGTTGGTAACTTTCTTTAACTGTTTTATTTAATTGGAAATTCTAACAGTTTCATTCTCATTTCAGTATCATGTTTCTTGATTAGTTTGTAGCATTTGTAAAGTTGGAGCGTGTGAGAGCCAAAGATATTTTTACAGAAATTCAGCAAACTTTACATGACGACTTTAATTTGAATATTGAAAATATTAGAGACCAAGAATACTATGGTCCAGCATCAATTGCAGGTTCGTTATTAGGTGTATGAGCCCAATTTCTTAGCATTCAACCAAAAGTAATATACATCCATTGCGCGTGTTATAAACTGAATTTAGTTATTAGACATTCTTGCAAAACACCTGAAATAAGAAATGTCTTAGATATAATGGAGGAGTTACAAAATGGATGAAAAATAGCGTAAAGCAAACGGAACTTCTTAACTTGGTGTACCAAAACGAAAATTAATTTCACACATTACGTAGACCAAAGATTCCTACTAATATTTGTGTTACAAGATGGATTAAAAAATTTAGATGATTGGAAAAAGTTTTGTTTAGCTCATCCGTTTTTGATAATATTTTACGAAGTCATTTCTAAGAATCGGTGTGGCAATAATAATGAATAATCCAAATAGCTGCATAAGTGGACTGCTGAAAACAAACGTCAAACACTGCCTTTTCTGGAAGTGTTCGGGAGTTTTGATTTTATTATATCACTAGTTACACTACGTCGAACGATGTCGTGAGCCTATAGTTAAGTTGCAGGAAAAATCTAGTTATATATGCCTTTATATATACATTACATATGCCTTTAAGTGTGTTAAAACTCTAATATCAAAAATAGAAATGACGAGAATAGATGTAAATATGTTTGCCGAACGAATATATAAACATGCATCAATTCTTGCGAAACAAATCAAACGTAAAGCCAGTAATGCCATGAGTACACACAGTCCAACAATCTCATCGAGCGAATCCGCCCTTTGAAACGTTTGAAGACTATTTCAAAAGGTCTCTAATCATTCAATTTATAGATCATATATTTGTTGATTTGAAGGATAAATTTAAACCATCATATACAATTAAGTTATTGTTAAATTTTGTAGCTTCTATTATCTGCGTCAAAACTTAAGTGGAGCTATCTGAAATGATTCAAAAAGCTACGAATCATTATGTAAGTGATCTTCCTAACTCTAATTTCCTTGATAAAGAAATAACTATATGGCAAAAAATGTGACTAAGATGTCACCAGATTATCGCCCCTCAAGTGCAGCTAGTGCTCTTAAAGAATAAGTTTCCGTCAGTCAGATAAGTTTCCAAATATTTACATTTTTCTTTCCCTTTGATTTGTTCTTCCAGTCACTACCACAGAATGTGAAAGAACGGGAAGCGTAATTTGACGTCTTCATTTATACACAAGAGCAACACAAAGAAAGGAACAACTTTCTTCGTTGGTTTTAATGCACATTCACTACGATTATAACTTTGATTTAGATGTGGCCGTTAAAATGTTTGCAAAACTACATCCAAGAAGATTAGAATTTGTGTCCTTTCTTTTAACCATTTATCCATTAATTATCCATTTATTTTACCTTAAAATCAAAAATTACAAATTTAATTAAATTTACAAAGTTAGGTTCGGTGTCACTCATATAGTTAAAAACTAGTCAATGGAGTGACACCTTATTAAAATAAACAAATAAAATAAAAAAAAATTAAAACAAGGAAATAATAAAGTAAACTACATTAATACAAGTAATAAAAAAAGAAGTAATAGGAACATTAATATTAAAAAAGTTGGAATCAGAACAAAAATATAAAGGAGTGAGGCTCAGAAAAATAAAAAAAAGAGAATGAACGGATGAGATAAATGAGAAGAAAATTTAAAAGAAAACAAAAATTTTAATCACATAAGTTTAGAAGGATAGAGTGAGAGAAAAAAATGTTTGCAAAAAAATATAAAAAAGCAAAATAAAGGCAAACTTAAATAAAAATATATATATACATACACTACTACATGCAATATTAAAACCTATATTACGCATTACATAGATTCGTTAAACAGAAGTAAATATCAAGATATAGAAAAAGCAACAACAACTAAATTGACTGAGAAAAATGCAAAAAAATATCTACATTCAACATTTTTTATATACATAAATTATATACATAAATTCACGACAAAAACAATGTAAAAAATTAAAATTTTTAGTTTTCTTTTCTTTCCATAAAATTTTGGTAGAAAAAATTTTAGTTCTTTTTTATTATTTTCTATTATCGAAGACTTTTAACTTTGTTTTTATTTGTTTGGGGTTTTTTTTTACTTGTTCTTTATTTTTATTTATTTAAAACCTTTATTCTTGTTTATATACTTATCTTTTAAACTTTTATTACCAAATGTTTTTTGATTTAATTTTTCGAAGAAAAAATAAATCAAAAAAGTAAAATAATTAAGTCAAAAAAATAGATCTTTTTAGACGATTAGCAATTGTTGTAATTAATTGAATACTCATTGAGACCAAATGTTTGTTGTTTATTTATTTTTCATCAGTTACATTATATTAAAAATTGCGGCCAATTTTGTGTTTAGTTATGATATTTTAAAAAATCACATTTGAATTTTGTTTAAAAATACAGTTGGCCAAATTGCCTCTAAAACTTCCTCAGCTAAACAGATTTTACTATTATTTATAGTCAGCTGAGGAAGTTTTACTTAAAATCTTTGGACAAATATTTTTGAACATATTTCATGGAAAAATCATACTACGCTAATTAAAAGCTAAATTTCTAAAACTAAGTAAAAAAATCCCTGAAAGATATATACTACCCTTTTATGCATGGCTACTTTAACTATTGTAATATAGCTTGGGCAAGTATTTGCCTTTCAGTATAAAATAAAAAAATAAAACAAAACAAAGTCAGTAGAATTATATGTAATGTGCATAAATATGCTCACTTCAAGCCGTTACTCCAAGAAACTAAAGCTCCTAATGTCTAAAAGTTAAACCTGTTCTAAAACTTGTTGTTTATGTTTAAATATTAAAATGACATGCTTTAAAAATTCTTTAATTAGCGATTTTTAAAAATTAATCATATACTTAACGAGGTGCTCTATCCATAACTTTAATTTACCTAAGTCAACTATTAAAAAATTCGATTTAATTTGATATAGACCTAGTCTATGTAACATACATAAACTGTTTTAGAAATAAATAATAAATTGTTTTAAAAGTATAATTAAACAGTATTCGCTTGAATTAACAGACTTTTGTATTTTTAAGTAAAAAAAAAATCTATTTATAATTTTTACTTTATCGTATTTATTTATTCTATTGTTATACTTTATCGTATTTTATTGAAATTATTTATTAATTTGCTTAATATAATGAGTTTTTGTAAATTCATATCTGAGAAATTTGTAAAAATACTTTACGCCTACTATAGGATCTTGACGACAGGACTTTTGTCTTCTTCTTGTTCTCGTCGTTCTTTTTTTTATTTATATTTTGCTGATAAAACTTGTTAAATAGAAAATGTTTATAAATGACGAAATAACTATATTATTATAATAATAATAATAATAATAATAATAATAATAATAATAATAATAATAATAATAACAATAACAACAATAACAATAATAATAATAATAACAACAATAACAATAATAATAATAATAATAATAATAATAACAATAACAACAATAACAACAATAGTAATAATATCAATAATAATATAAAGTTAGGTATTTTTAATAACCAAATAAAAAGATATTCCCTTTCATGATACCTAAGTTATATTTTTCATTGGAATAATTTTATTATTTTTATTTCAGTTATTATCAACACAATTACAGCATTTTATCAATAACTTACAATTACAGTGTTATCTAGACATCTTTTCTAGACATTTTTTTTAATTTTAGTAATAAATTAAATGTTTACCATAATTTCATTTACAAGTGTAACAAATCAAACTCACACTTATATTTCACAATTATATTTAAAGTTCACTTATTGGGAATATTTTATGAATTTTGCATAAAAACTGACTATGACTACAAAAAGCTTGTTGCTGTATTCAACATGAGGTATCCATAGCAATCAAAGAAATACCTTTTTATAAATGAAACGCAGACTGCATATATTAGTACTAATGCCAAACTTTGTTAATATACTAATAATATTAAAATGTATGTATATATTTTTTTTTAAATTGGGTATTCTGTTCTACTAGGCTTTGGCCCCCATAATTTTTTAACTTTAATATAAAATATTAAATAAGTTTTTGTAAATATAATCGATAATGGAGACAGTAGCGCTATTTTTGCGGCGCCATTTTTAGAGCATTATGGGATTGACCTGGGTGTACTACCATAGTTTAAACACCCAGGTCAATTCCTTAATGCTCTAAAGATGGAGCTATATATTTATATATATATATATATATATATATATATATATATATATATATATATATATATATATATATATATATATATATATTTATAAAGTAATTGAAAAATTTTATATTCAGACATTTAATTTGTTACCTTAAATTAATTGTTACTTAATATAAACACTCATTAAGTATTTGCAATATATATATTTCTTTGCCTTCCCTGGCTTTACTTCGCTTTTCAAAATAAATAAAATTTATATATGTAAATAATTGGTAAAAACGGGCGAATTTACTAGTATAAAATATAAAGAAAAAAATTTTGACCTCTCACTGTCATTTAATAATTTGAGACTGTTTTCAGTTAATTTTCTATGAACAGTTTAATAAAGTGAGTATAATTTATCATACTTTAACTTTAATAAATGTATTAATTAATTTATATTTACATCAAACTTCAAATTATTGATATATTAATGAAGATTTACCAGATGTATCTTGATTAAATGTTGTAAAAGTAAAATAAATTAAATTTAAAAAGTAATTAAAAGTGTAATTTTCAGCATTAAAAAAAAACAGCTACCAAAACTAAAAAATATAGAAATCAGTGTGATATAGCTTTAATTCAGTTTATACACAACTTAACAACAATATACTTAAAAAAACAGTTGTGTCCACTATCTGGCCCACTCTGCAATAGTCCCTTATTGGACAAAAACAAAATTGAGGGACTTTTTTTTGGAAAGTAATTTAGTAAATTTAATTCTCAAATGTTACAAGACTAATTTTCCGTAAAGATTTTTTGTTATCGTCAATGTTGAACTGTTTACAAAAAATAATTAACTGACGTTGCATAAAGGAACAATCTTCTGCTTGATTTTTTCCTGACATAAAGCATAGGGTAGATTAGGGTAATATGAGCACCTCGGTAATATGCCAAAAGATTTAAAGAGTGAAGTTCAAGGTGCTTTGAAACTAGGGCCGTCCCGAACGGGGGTGTCCACCCCCCTACCACCATTACCAAAGCTGTTATATATGCATTTGAGTTGACACATTTAGCATTTGAGTAGGCAATTTCTAAAGTATAGTTGGCAAATGTCAAATATTAAGGACCTTATTTTTTTGGTGTTGACAAAAAACATATTCCCAATTACCCAGTGCTTTTTTATTGAAATTACCTAGTATAAAGTCCTAAAAGTGTCTTTAATTGCTTTTTGAATAAAAGCAAAATATAGTAAATATATGTAAATAAGTAATTTTTAATATTTTAACTATAATAAATATCTTTCTGTAATTTAAGTTTTATTTACAAAAATTTGTATTTTTATCGATTAAAAGTTAGAGTTAATAAAAATAACTAAAAAAAAATAACGAATTAATTTTTTAATGACAAATTTTGTTAATAACGAATCATTATACTTCACAAACTAGTTCTAATAATCAGGTTTGTATTTCTTTAATTGTTATATTTTTGAGCTAATTTTAAGTGCTCATATTATAATGTGGTCTCGGTAATATGAGCACTTTCGCTACATTTTTAAAATCTTTGTGGTTTTAAGAAAGAGTTTTAGGTGCCCAAATATCTAAGTGGATCATGAGAAGTCAACCCTAAAAATTGTTTATTCGCAAAAATTTTGGATTCAGCTTAATTATTCTTGAAAATATTCCAATTCTCGCTTAAGGTGCTCATATTACCCTAATCTACCCTAAATCAATGGAACAAAAGGAGTTATATACATTAACTGTGTTAATGTATAGTTTAAAATGGTTAATCTTTATGTGGAATTTTTTTATTTTTTGGTTTACTCGTGACGTCAAGTATTACGTTTTAAAATAACTATAGTTTTTTTTTCTTTTTCTTTTGAATAAAATCTGCATTAATCGTATAATTTTTTATTACTTTTTGCATATCGAACCATTTTTTGCATAGCCATATGCTGAAAAAAAGGTTTTTTGAATTCAAACTCAAAATCAAATTGAGGCAATTGAGTCTATTTGTAATTAATATTTAAAAAATGTTTATGTTGGAAGGATTGATTTTACTCACGGTTTTTGTTGTTTTTTTTTTGCTTTTTTGCCCTATTTCTTTTGGAATTTTGTAAACATTTAAGTTAAAAAGCAAATATCTATTACGCATAAAATTAATCATAAAGTTAATCAGTTAAGTAAAAATAAGTAGTTACATATAGTTATAATAAATACGTTAAGTAATTAAAGTTTACTAAATTTACATATTAAATAACAAAAACTAACAAGTTATTGTTATTAAATATATAATTTAAAAAGAAAGAAAAATAAGCAATCATCAAAAATCTATGCTGGAGATTTTTCATGGTTGTTTATTTTTTTATTTTTTATTCGCTTTGAACTTTATTTAAGCCCAGAATTTGTTAATTCACTTAAGTTTTCAGGAAATCTACCTTAAGATATATTATTTTAAGGATAAAAATATCAACTTGTTGTATGTTTACTTAAATCTAAATAAACTAAAAAGCGTAAGGCTTGGAAAAGTAACAACTTTTTAATAGTATTTTGGCATTATTAAATTTTTGAACTTGACATTATACATTTTAGATTTACTTTTAACTCATATTTTAAATTTTTTTCTTGTAGTAATAAGTAATTTTTGTTTCGTTCATTATCAAGTTCATTATCTATACTAGATGCATAGTAACATTCATGTAGCTTTACTTTTCTTTTTTCTTTTTTCCTTTTTTTTGTTTAGGTGGGGTTTGATCCACGGATCCTTTATTGCTGAGGCAAGTGCGCTACCACTACGCCACGGCTACTTGAAATTAATGTAGGACTTCCATAGTCTCATTAGATTTGAAGTTTTTTACAAACTTTGAACAAGATTTGAAAAGACAAAAACTTTATCTTAACGAAATTTTAAAAGTATAAAAATAATCTACGCGGTAAAATTTTATATCACAAACTGTTATTTTAAGTTTTTTTTAACACTGTTTAAATTTGTCAAATTAGCTTTAGTTTTTAGATGGTCTATTTTATCTTGTTATATAAAGCTATCCTATTTACTTACAATAAAGTTAGAAAATTTGCTATTGCTACATAAATTAAGATTTTATTTTAGTTATTTTTATTTCTTAAACAATAAAGTGTGAATTTTTTTATCTACTAAATTCATAACTTAACCTCAAAATGATTCTTTGGAATCCTTTGTAACTAAAATGGCTGCATCATTGAATAATTTACATGTTTTGAAGGCTTGTTTTGACTTCGCTCAAATCTTCCAAGATGCTCAGTCCTAAATACATAGATCCCCGTGTGGAAAGCATTTATAATATAATATAAAATATAAAATTATTTTATTCGACAAACAAAAAACACTTTTTTACGTTGCAATTGTTTTTGAACTCAATCGAACTAAATTAAGAACTATTTAATTAGTTTTCCGAATGGTGTGAAATTTTCAAAAACAAAAAACTCAACACGAATATTTATAACACAACAGTCGTATTATGCCACAAATAGTTCACATACAAAAATCGACAGTAGGAAGTATAGACTTTTCACGATTTCTTAATAACAGTATCAAGTACCATTTACTATTCAGATTTCCAATACATATTTTTATTTTTTTACATTGAATAAGCAAAGCGAATCGTATACAAGTTTTTTAAATACTATTGAACTTTGAATAGAGCAATATGTTATAATTTAAAATTCCCCTGGCAATCATAAAAAAACGACTTAAGCAAATCAAATCGCTTTTGGTTACTTAAATTCAATTGCAGTTTGATTTTTTTTTTTTTTTTAAAAAAAAAGTCCGTATCACTCTGAACTTTTTAAACATGAAAATTGTACAAAGTATATTTTAACTTCTTTCATCTAAGCGTGAACACGCACAGTTGCTAAACAGCTTTGAAATCTGTTTGTTACCTTGAGTTAACAGTTTGCTTATAATGAACCACAAAGATAGGTAAGTTTGTTAATTTGTAAAAAAAATTTGTATTTTAGCATTTATGCTTAAATGCTAAAAATTTATTAATTTTTATACGTACGTATTTTTAATGTTGCTTGATAAATTTAATCAAAAATAACAATTATAAAAACTAAAACTATCAATTATTATAAAATATAAAGTCAACAATTATAATTCACAAACCAATATAACAGTGTTTTGTATGTTTTTGTGTGAGCTTGATCTTTCTCTTTTTAAAACACAAATTTTATGAATTTTTTTCTGATCTTTTTTACTCATTTTTATTCTTACGAAGTCTAAATTATTCCACGCTAAAATAAAATATCGAAGCCTTCGCGTAAACTAAATCAAAGAAGCTTACACGTAAACATTTTTTAAAATATTTTTTTCATTCAAACATTTTAAATACCCCCGTTGCCATTATTAGAGGACTTTAAGTGTGTTGTAGATTTCATTTAGCGAACCAACGAAAAGAACATTAAAAGAATTACAGCGATAATTCCGACCTCTTTATTAATACCATAAATACAATTGTTGTTGCAAGCACAAAGCATGAATGGTATGACGAATAAAAAATGCAGTACATCCTGTGATGCTTTTTTTTTAAGTGATAAAAAAAATGAACCATTTAAAAATTTTGAGTATAAAGAAAGAATACAAGTATGCTTAATGTTTAAATTTGTTTTTAAAGCAAAACATGGATAAAAACGACACAAAAAATAATAAAAATAACGATCTATTTGCACAAAACCGAAAAAGCTGGTAACTAAATTTTTTACTCAGTGTGTGTTTGTGAGCAACTTTTAGAAAAATAAATAAACTAACAGTGAAAAACTTAGAAAAACAAAAAAAAAGTTTTTTTAAAACTAGACCAGTAGATTTTTGAAATGGTTTAAACGATAAATTTAAATTTTTGCAGGACTCCAAGAGCATCATCTGAAAAAAAGCAAAATGGTTCTAATTTAAAAATCGGAAAGGGTATAGTAGCTATTGATATATTATTTAGTCAAACAATCATTTCTGAGTTTCTTTTTTATTCTTTTTTATAACTTATTTAGATAATGGAAGGGTAAAAGTATATGTCAGAATTCGTCCTTTTTTAAAGGACGAAGGGAAGAACAATGAGATGGCTTTTGAGATTTCAGAAAATTCACAGGTAAAGTGAAAGTCGTTAATTTTCATTAGTTTCACGCGGAGTGTTTATTATACAATTTGTTAAACGCATTGCTCAGCAGGGTTTTTAAAAAGTAAAAAATAACAATTTTTAGGTTTTACATATTTGCTATTATTATTATAAGTTATTTTTATTATCAATATTAACTTGCTTGACTTTCTATTTATTTCATTATCAAATAAAGTTAAAATAAAAAATATATACTGTTTCAACATTACTTTTCAAATATATATATATATATATATATATATATATATATATATATATATATATATATATATATATATATATATATATAAACAACTTTAAAATGTATTCTACAAAATACAGTGCTCAATGTTTTTAAAAGAACAGAGCAATTATAAATTAGTAGAAAATCACTTAACAAAATTTTTTTTAATTTAACACTATGTTTCATCATTTTCTGATTGAATTTCATCATGAGTCTTTATTGATGAAACACAGTGTTAAATGAAAAAAATTTATGTTAAATGATTTTCTACTAATTTATATATATATATATATATATATATATATATATATATATATATATATATATATATATATATATATATATATATATATATATTAGTTGAAAGTCGCAGCAGATGAAAGAGGTTTTCCTGAAAAAAACTACAACTTTGATCACATTTTTCATCCTAACAAAACAAATGAGGAGGTTTTATTTTATATAAACTTTATATTTGACTTTAATTTGTTTATATGATTTAAGAAATTATATAAATTAACTAAAATTAAAAATTATTTAATTAACAGGTGGAGATTAATTGTAATTAACAGGTTGAGATTATTTGAATTAAAAATTGTTTAGGTATGCAAAGTACTCACAGAGCCTCTCATGCAGGCTGCAACAAATGGATTTAATGGCACGCTTATGGCATATGGTCAAACTGGCTCAGGTAGTTATTTAGAAAATGATATATGCGTAAGAGTAATTAAAATCTGTTTTACTTCAGTTTAACATTTCAGGTAAAACTTATTCGCTTATGTCGGACACCGGAATAACAAGAAGCTTAATTGATCGTTGTTTTGAGCATATACAAAAAGATTTGAAGCATTCTTATAAGGTATTTTTCAAATAAAAATTAACAATTTGAAAAGAGAGTAAATTTTTATTAAATATTTCCGAATGTTTTTATGTCGTATTTCAATGTACCAAATATTCATTTTTACCGCGTATTTGCAAGCTATATATCGCCTATTACGTTTTTCTCTCTTTCTTTTTTTAATTATTTAAACTGAATTTATCTCCTCACGGCGGAGGGTCAACTACAGTCAAGAAAGCATTTTTTATACAGTTGACTCTCGATATATCAAACTCTCAGGGAACCGGGCAGAAAGTTCAAGATATTGAGAGTTCGAGATATAGAGAGGATTTTGGCTCAAACGAGTGAGCAAGGGACTGGAAATAAAGTTCGAGATAGCGAGAGTCAACGGTAGCTCCAAATCACAAACCTTTACAAAGCAGCTGCGCAATAAAAATGCTAGTTTATATAAAATAAACATATTTTTTTATTGCTGTAATAAAAAAGTTGAGATTTCTTGTTAGGTAAACGTGTCCTACTTACAAATCTACCAAGAAAAAATATATGATCTTTTAAATAATCATGGAAAAGGTGAACTAGCAATAAGAGAAAATCCAAAAACCGGTATGTAAAAAAAATCTTTTTTGTTGTTGTAAAATATTTTCTGAAGATTCTTTATTTTTGATATTTTTGTATTCTTTAAATCAATATATTCAACATAATGCTGATTCAGCTAATTTAAGGAGTTTATGTTGAAAATATGACGGAATATGTTGCCAGAAGTCCCGCGGAAGTTATTGAGTTAATAGATAGCGGGAAAAAAAGATTAGTGTTTGCGGAAACCAAGATGAACAGAACGTCTAGTAGGTAGGCATATAATTGTTTCAAATTACTATTTTTTAATGTATTTTTTTCTTATTCTTATTTGCTCGTTTACACAAACACTCATGTTGTTGCTCATTTACTTATAATATATTCGTCTAACTTTATATTGGTTATCCACACGCACGTAATATTGATTTGTTTTCTTAAGTATGTTCATAAAGAGTGACGTTTAATAAAATACATATAGATCTCACGCAGTGCTGCAAATGACAATTGAAAGACAACTTAATGAAGATTTAAAAGAAAAAGAAAATCCAAGTGAGATAATTAATATAATTGCGCTTATTTTATTTCTTAGTTTATTTATTATACTTTTTTTAATTTGCTGATTTTAATCGGCTTGATTTATTAGGCTGATTTAATTAGCTACGTTTCTTAAGATATAAACTTTTTTTAACAAAAACTGATTTTATTTAGAAGAAATAATGACACCACTGCAGCCTTGTGTAAGTAGTTTTTTCTCTTGATGAACAATTTTAAATTTTGAAAACGCAAGACCATAATTTTATGATAAATTTAAATTTTTTGTAAGATTGGGGAAGAGGTAACGCTACTAATCAGGCCCGTAGGAACAAAAATTATATTGGAGGGAGAGGGGGGAGGGGGCAATACTACTGGGTAGGTCAAATACTTTAAAGGTGAATCAGCATAAAACCTTATGATTTTGCTTGCAATGTATGATAAAGGGAACTTTGCTTTACATTCTACTTGATTTAAAAGACAGAAAAGGTAAATCCACAGCTTTTTATGTTTGGGTGAATTTGCTAACATGTTTAAGTTGACATTGAATATCGTATTTGGAGAAGCGTCCAAAAACGTTTAAGCATGTTTCTTTCCAATCAATAAACCCTTTCGCAACTTCAACCATATTGATTGCGTCAGTCATGAATATTTTATAACATAATATGATTCAAGCGTTTTTTAGTTGTTGCTGATCTTTCACTTACGGCATTAGTTGCAGACATAACCAGGAAAAGCTTTGCCAAAATAACCACTTGAGGCATAAAGCACCTTTCACCCGCACTTAAGTTTTGTAAAAATGAAATTAATTCGTTCGCACTAACTGGCTGTTTCTTTCAGGTCACTGACGACTGTTTCTTTTATGTAGAACCTAAGATTTTGCAAATGAGCAATTAATTCATCTTTTCTAAAATCATTTTCAAATACCTCAAAAACGACATCGAGTTCTCTGTTACAGGATTCGCCGTTAAGTGCATTCATGAAAACTTGTTAAATATTTTGGTAAACAACCCAATCATGCTGATCAAAACGAGTTGTTATCGTTTAGCTAAATTATTAAGAGCTTCGTAATAAATCTTTTGATATATCTCCTTCAATGTTTTAGGATAGTACGTATTACCAGTATAATAACTTTCAATTCTAGCAGGACGTCTTTTTTTCCTTGGAATAAAAGGATCTTAAAGCTACCATCGTAATTGCAAGAGTTTGACAAGTTTCCAAAATCCCTCAAATGACTGATCATTTCTAATTGACGTCAGTGTTTTCACCGTATTAGAAGTTATCTGTTATCTGTTTGTATTAAAATCATTTTTCCCAAAAGACAACCAAAAAGAAAATCGAATTGCAGCATGTATATCATAACACCGCGGATACTCGCTATCATAAGCAGTTTCCTTTACATTTTCCAACGACCACTCCTATAAATCCATCAGCTCATCGTAATTTTCAATCATTGCTTGGCATGATTCTCCACGAATAGTCCAGCGAGTTTGACTGAAATTTATTAGAAATGAAATTCATTACAAATGATAGCCTCAACATTACCGTACTCTGTTGGAGCCTTCAAAACACGCAATGTTGCCTCTTTATGCAAATGAGAAATCTCATGAGCGCTATATTTATTTATGGCTTTTTTCCAATTAAACAATCCTTTAATGGTGAAAGCAGATTGCTTTTTAGAGGAAGAGATAGTATTTAAACGAATAGCTTTAATGCACGTCATGCAATACGCTGAATCAGTAAAAACGTCATAATAAAGCCTTGGATAGGTTTTGAACACTTAACTGAGAAACGGCGTATTACACCATTAAATCTCCTTTTGGGAAATGTAAAGTCTTTTGGCTGGTAAGATCAGTTAATATACTCAATCTGTCTTCTAAAACGCTATTTGATTCAATAGCATAAACTTTAGAGCTAAAATTCTCATTTTTCACATTAGCTTCTTTTGAAGAAGATGAGCTAAAGTGGGAAGAAAGTTAATTTAATTACGCTTTACATTTATGCTTGCTTTTCATTATTTTGCTTTTCCGTCCCTGACAAATACACAGACTACAGATTTTTGGATTATTTCTACCAGCACAGAAAAGAAGATAAATGACAAAATGAAATATTGATTAAGTGAGCACAAACCTTTTTTTAAACCAAGTAAGTTTTGTCTGTTTTAACTTCTTATCCATTTTACAATTTTACTTACCCACTTAAACCAACTTAAATACTCTATTACAATATTCACGTCTTACAACAATGCAATAAAATCTTTAACGTTGTGTTAGTAATATTGTAAAGGAGTTATTAATTTTGCTTTATTTGTTGAAAAGGTATCCTTGCGTAAAATAAATAATTCCAATTTTTTCTCAAAGAAACTTACGCCAAAAATACTGATAACAAATTAGGTCTCTTCTATTCTTTTTTTTCTTTTGATTTCTTAATTTGTAATCGCTTGCTTTTTCTAAAAACTAACTTCAAAGTTATCTATTTTCAAAATAAATAACAAATGCCCCTGCAGCCCCCCCTCCTCCCCGGTTGCTACGGGCCTGCTAATTACGTATCTTGGCTGCTTAGTAGATTAGAGAAACAAGTTTTGTAAATTTTCATCTTTATTAAAACCACTTTACTCTTTTTGTTTTAAATTCTTTATAAAATATTTAAATCGTTTAAAGTATATTATTAGTATTTACCACTTTTATCAGCTAACACTTTTTTGTTTTAGTTTTTAATCATTTATAAATTGATATTGCAATAAAAAAATAATAATATTTTCTATTTTGTTAGTTAATTATAGTTTTAATTACGTTAATCGCGATAGATAGTTTTCCATTAACTTTACACTTAGCAATATTTTTTTTGGTACTAAGGTGCTCCTTCCGAAACCCGGCGGAAAAAAAAAATGAATTTCAATTAATATTAAGAAATAATTATATATCCTTTTAAAGTTTAGAATAATTTAGTAAGCAATTGTTATATTAAAACAAATACTTACAAATCAAAAGATTCGTAAGTACTTATCTGTGTAGAGTTTTTTTTGGTAAAATATCTTTCAGGCTATTACGATGATATTCAACTCCTCAGATAAATTATTTCTGGAAACAAATTTATAGAACCAATAAATTTAAAACAGTTAAAAAGTTCAAAACCTAACCAATCAAATTTAAATTAAAAATTAATTTATTTTGAAAAAATTTATTTTTAGGACTCATCTTTTAGTTTGGATCTAGATTTACTTGGAAAAGGTGTTATTATTAAAGGAAAAATACACATGTAAGCATTTGATACTAAACATTTAAAATGCAATTTGCGCAAAAAACAAATAAATATTAAAAGTTGTTATTTAGATGTGATTTAGCAGGCAGTGAAAGGATTAAACGCACCGGTGTATCAGGCGAAAGATTGAACGAGGCTCAACATATAAATTCATCGCTCTTGGAGTTAGGGTAAAACGTAGATTTGATTTTTTACTTACAAAATGTTTTATATAATAACTTTTTTTTTTTCCCTTTACTTTTTTTCCAGAAAAAAAAAAAATGCTACTTATCAGTAGTCGTCGTCAAATTATAATCTTGCTCGAAACATTTGTTTGTGAAAGCATTGTTTTCTCTAACAATGCGTCAGCGGAGAATTAAGAGGCCTTTTTTGTGTTTCCAAAAAAATTGAATTTTAGATTTTAGTATGTAAAAACTTTCTGCCAAAAAGTCCTACTAAATACCTGAATATTTTTAAATGTTCTATTATTTTTGTAACCAGATTTATTGTAAACACACTCCACTGGTTGACGGATATTTATTTATAATAAATATAAAAAATACAAAATGTGGAAGACAGCCACTTGGCTCTCAGCTGATGAATAGCCATACACGTTTTATATTTGCAAAAAACTCATATATATTAAAACGGCGTTATTTTAATGTTGGGCAACAAGAATATTTACTTAAATAGTTTTAAAAAAATAATTTTTTTTCAAGTAATGTGATTGCTGCATTAGCTGATGAAAGTGCATCGCACATTCCTTTTCGAAATTCTATACTTACTCGATTACTACAAGAAAGTTTGGGAGGAAATTGTAAAACAAGTTTAGTGGTAAATTGATATTTAAATTTTACGACTGCATTTTTGTTGTACATTAAATAATAGTTATTATGTTGCTCTTATATTAAGGTTTGCATTTCACCTGCTTTTCAAGATTTACAAGAAACAAAATGCACTTTAAACTTTGGACAACGTGCAATGAAAGTTAAAAATACTGCTTATGTAAATATGGAAGTTGATTTCAAAAGTCTTTCTGATCAACTTCTTAAAAAACTTGAAGCAAAAGGTTAATATATATATATATATATATATATATATATATATATATATATATATATATATATATATATATATATATATATATATATATATATATATATATATATATATATATATATATATATATATATATATATATGTATATATATATCTTATGTAATGTGTAATTATTGCTGCGTGGGCATAATTTGAAAAA
This sequence comes from Hydra vulgaris, assembly GCF_038396675.1. Lineage (NCBI taxonomy): Eukaryota > Metazoa > Cnidaria > Hydrozoa > Anthoathecata > Hydridae > Hydra > Hydra vulgaris. The sequence goes on from NC_088922.1 coordinate 40,231,295, forward strand.
CTAGTTTTTTCTATTTTTTTTTTAGACGAAGAAATTGATTTAATTCGCCGGCAGTGTAATGAAGAAATACAACTTAAGTGTAGCCATTTGCAAGAAGAAATATTAAGAACAAAACTAGATCACCGTGAAGAAATGAAACTGCACAAGAAAAATTTTGAAGATAAGGTTTACTTGAATTAATTTACTTAAATTAAATTACAATTGTTGTGACCATAAACATTCCGGTTTTCTGGTCTTTTTTTATGAAAAAAAATATTTATTGCCGTTATAGTGTCAACTTTTTGTCATTTTTGTTAATGTCGATTGACGTTTTGAATTTCAAAATGTTGAAAATGAAAACCGCCGCGATAGTGGCTCGTATTTTCATCCTCTGTTACTATTTCAATGAAATATTCGGAAGCATTTTTTTATTATTGCTATTATACTTTTATTGCTTTTACATAATATGTGTCCCCCTACTTAAGGGGGACACATTGACTAAATACACAAAAATAATCATTCGAGTATTGTTTTTATATAGTTCTGACTAATCAAATCAAAGTTAAATAATAGTGTCAAGATGTTGCTTTTTTTCCCCCTTTTTTCTTACCAATTATGCTTATTGGAATCAAACCACGAATCTCTAATCACTTCGCCAAGGCTGCTAAATGGTTTTGTTTTTTTATTTTTGTTTTAGGTACCCTAAGAAGATCTAACTGTCTAGTAGCTCTAAAAATGTTTCAAAATAAACTTTTCGTTTTTTTCGTTAAATCTAATTAGTGTAATTGATTTCTACTTGAAAATAAAAATAGGATTTATTCCCATTTAAATCTAGTATAAAAAATAATTTTTTTATAAAAAAATGATTAAATTTTATTTCATATACTATTTCAGTATTTATTAGCTGTCAAGCTTTAACACCTTCAACAAAGCCTTTAAAATAATACAGTTAGAAAATAGTTTTATAGAAAAAATAGTTTTGAAAAAATTTTTAACGACAAAAAAAAACTTTTTTATCTATTTAGACAACAGCGTTAAATAAAGAAATTACAGCTTTGGAGGAAAAACTATCTTTAAAAAAAAATGAAGTTGTAAGGTATGAAGACTACATATTAAGCTTGAATGATCAAATGGAAAATGAAAAACGTTTGGTTATAGCTGGAATTGAAGTTGATTCGGCACTAGAAGGCTTCTGTATGCCACAACATGTTAAAGTTTTAAAAAAAAAAGACATTGGAGGTTTTTTTGAAATTATTCGAATTTTAATACAACATATTAAAGAGATTGAAACAATACTTTCTAGCCAACCCAGTATAATGGTTTCCGCGCTGGAACGTCTGAAACGAAGTTTAATTGCCGTTAAAAATGAAACCAACCTTTTAACTGAAAAAAAAGATGTATTACTTCAGAAACTATTTGATGGAAAGGAAAATTTAAATGGTTTACTCAAAATCGTATCTGCATTTGATGAATCTTATAGAGGTATGAGTTTCCTGTTTTTTAATATTGATATTTTTAAAATAGTTTATAGGCACTGATGTGATGAAACGTTTGCTCCGAATGAAGAGTTTATTTTCTGCCCCACCAGTTTGTTTAAAAAAATAATAACAGATGTACTTACGAGTTTTAAAAACAAATATTTGCATAATATTCGCATTTGTTTTCATTTTCATTATTAATTCTTTTAACACTTAATATTTTAACACTACCGGGAGAGGTAATAATAAAAGAATTCGGTCATAAGTTAATTTAAACAAAGTTGTAACAAAATTAAAAAATGCAAAATTCTAGACTTAGCAACTAATGCGTTTATCAAGAAATAAATTGTTTTGATTTTTTTTGTAGAGCTTCATCAGTTGGTTTACAAATATTTTCTTAAAAGCTATCTTCAGAAAATAATCGCATTTGCTCAACATTTTTCTTACCGAATTGAATACTCTATTTTATCAAAGTTCAACAAGAGTTTATCAAACGAAATTGCTCAAATAAAATGTAATTCCACTTTAGAAAGTCATAATGAAGTAAATGAAAAAAGTACAAAAGATTCTTTTACTAAACATGGGGACAAAACAAATTTCACTATGAGAGATGTGGAAGTACAAACAATCGAATGCCCTAAAAAAACTACTAACAGTGTTGGTATACAAGTCAGTAAAAAAGATATTAAATCGGTAACTGCAAATCCCTTAAGCTGTGTCCCTTTCTCTGTTACAACATCTGAAAATACAAGTTATAATAACGTTAACACTTTGAACGTATTGGAGCCAGTTACCTTTTTGTCACCTAAAAGAGTACTTACTACAACAGTGGAAAACCAAGAAAAAATAGTCACAGAGATTGCAACGGAAGATATACTAGATAACCCACTGTCTATAGAAGATACAAAATCTATATTTTTAAATTTTTCTTCCACACTTGATAGAATTGAGGGTCTTGTTCAGAGTGATCGGAAAACAAAGTTGGATTCTTTAAAGTCAAAGCTTAACATGTATTCGTCTAAACCGAACTCCGGCAAACCGTCTTTATTAGGTTTTGGAGAATCTTCAGTTACTGGCAATAATTCTAAATCTTATACTGAATCTTTTAACTTATACATGAAAAATCGCAATTATGAGGATGATATGACAAAAAATTACCGAGAAGAAACAAATGGTGACTTAAGAAAACTCGTTTCAATTGAAATGGAAAGCAAAGCATTGCAAAATAATTGCAAAGCTTTAGAAATTGAAATTGAACAGGTTCGTAAAGATAATCATGAGTACTTGCAACTTTTGCAAGATTTATCTCACATTAATGTATTTACTAATCATTTATCTGATGTCAAGAAACAGATACAGCAAAAATGTGACCGAAAACCGCAAGCTACACAAACCGATGATACATTTGATAAGAAAGAACCAAATAAATTTAACAACAGTCAAAAAATTACAGCCCACATCAAGCCACTTCAAAGCAACAATAGGTCTTATTCTCCTGGTAGTTTTATTAATTTATCATATGACATGAGCGAAAATGATACCTTGACAAACATTTCTACTGTTTTTGAAATATCTGACCAAACTTACTTACATAAAAATCAAAATGGGAATTCTAGAAGAGCTTGGGATATAAAATCTCCACCTAGAGATAGTCTTTCACCGATACCAAATAATGAAATCGAATTTAAACAAGCAGCACCCCCATATCTGCAAAATGTATTTTCTAGACTGCGGAATAAAAGTACTGATGAATACAAGCCTCCCCGAGCCCGTCCTACAACTTGGTATGGTACTAACCATTATGATGAAAACCTTTTAAAAGACAATAGTTTAAATTTAGATGAATATGACTTTGAAATTAACAGCAAAAATAGTTGGCTTCGAAATGGACGAAACACAAACGTATAAAAAATTGCTGTTAAACTAACAGCCGTAGCTTTAACAAACAGAGCTTGGTTCTTCTAGGTCCAATATAAATATTAAATTACTTCCCTTATTTGTTATTCTACTCTTTAGAGTTAACAAGTATTGTAACAATAAATAGATTTTAAATTATTTTAAACACTTGTATAATAATGTATTTAGTACTTTTATTTAAAAACATTTTGAAATAAATTTGTTACAATTACCTTTACAAAATGAAGTGCATACATTAGAGTAGATTAAGGTAATATGTGCACCTTAAGCGAAAATTAGAACATTTTCAAAAATAATTATGCTGAATCCAAAGTTTTTGCGAATAAACAATTTTTAGGGATCAATACTCATGATCCACATATATATTTGGGTAACCGAAGTTTTTTATTAAAAACACAGTGGTTTTAAAAAAGTAGCAAAAGTGCTCATATTACCACGACCATTTGGTAATATAAGCACTTTAAATTAGCTCAAAAAAGTAACATTATTTAAGTAAAAAAATACCAACCTGACAATTAGAACTAATTTTTGGAATATAATGATTCGTTCTTAACAAAACTTATTAAAAGATTAAATTTTAAGTCACTTTTTGTGGAAACAATACTACTATGTTTTCTGCAAATAAAAAAAAAAAGTTAGTTTGTTATTTTTTTGATTATATTAACTCAAACCTTTGAACAATTAAAATTCAAATTTTTGAATTAATTTACAGAATTTAATTAAATTACAGAAAAACATTTAGTATTGTAAAAATAATAAAATATTTTACTATGTTTTGTATTTATTAAAAAAGCAATTAAAACCGCTGCTATTTTAGGACTTTAAACTAGGTAATTTCAATGAAAAACACTGGGTAGTTTGAGCATGGTCTTATTACACAAAAATAGCATCTTTAAATAAAATCAAAACTAAATGTTTCCAAAAAAAACAAAAATTTTGTGCCACAGATTTATTCATGCGTGATGATATTATTTTAAAAACGCAAAAAATTTAACAGCGTTTTAATTGGATAATAGTCGCTAATTACTGCATATAAATTTACGCTAATTGTACTGATTCCTGTTATCACCACATAAAGTCGATTCAAAAAATACAAAGCAATTTTAACTTCACTTCTTACATCTAAGAAATCTTTAAGTATGCTCATATTACCTAGGTGCTCATATTACCCTAATCTACCCTAATAATAAAATTTAACCGACTCAAAGTGGGTCAAAGTGACATTATCAATCCACCCCAAAAAAAAAATTATTACTATTACTTTTTTCTTAGAAACATTCTTAGAAAATTATATTCAAAAATATAATTAGCAAAAAACTAGTTTTAAATTTTATAACATTATTTTGCAAACTTTCCATTTTTCAAAAATTTCGTTATCTATTAATCAAATGAACAAGAAGGATAATTTTTTGTTATTGTTATAAAGTGCGCAAATAAAGAAATTAGATACACATAATAAACGATAAAACAGGTCTAGCTTTTGTTTGTTTTGTTTTTTGCGACCGCATTTTTCCGTTAAATCTATTTAAAAGATCCTAAACACTTTATTGTAGCTTCTTGATGATTTTTAGATAACATTCCTATAGGAATTAAACCTAAAATGTTACTCTTTCCTTATAATGAAAGTTAAAATGAATGTTACTTTTTCATTATAATGAGAGAGTTAATAGTTTAATATCTTCATAAGCACAAATCATTATTTTATAAATTAATTGGATCGTAGAATGTTATGTGTACAGGTCTAAGTCAACATTATCAGGCGTGGACTGGGGCTGCAAATCCTACCGGGAAGGGAAGTGAGAGGGGCGGCAAATGGGTTAGCGCGGTGGTATTTAGCTATTATAAGTTAAAACATTCATTTATAGGAAGTGTTTTTTTAATTTGATATGAGCAAGTAAAATAATGGTAGACTTCAAAAGTTCAAAGTTCATTCAGGCTTACATTCATGTTACTTATGCATGAAATAATTAATACACATGATAATACTGTAGACATTGAAAATAATATTAATAATAACGTGATAAATTTTGTTGTGATAAATTAACTAAATTTATTTAATAAATATCCGTTCACATCTCACTTGTGAGAATAAAAGTGTTAATAGATATTCGTAAGTCAGAAACAGATTTGAATAGGCGGCTGCATTCAATTCAATCCAACTTTAAGACTGAGTTCGTTTCTTCTATATCAACGTCACAAGGGCTCTCTGAAAATTTATCTCGTTGTGTTTTTGAGAGCCAATCAAAGTTTTTAGCAAAGTTATGCAATTAATGCCGTAATCTGTCAGAACCAGATTAGTTAGCTAAGAAATTTTTGCAAGACAGTTTTCTGATATACCATTTTCAACAATTTCTTTAAAACTTCTTGGATCTAAACATGCAGTGTCTCTAATGATATACCTTTTAATCAAGAAACATTTATCTATGCTTGTAATAACCTAATCAATTACTCTACGAAAAACTTCCACTCTAAAACGATCAAGAGGATTCTCTGGTATGTCATCAAAGACAAGTTCCCCTACCATACTTTTCTTTTGATGAACTCGTTCAATACGCTACTCTATTTCTAGCATCAAGGAGGGTGTTGGTTTCTTCAACAAATGCAATTGTATAATGGACATCTTCGATAGATATTGTCTGCAGTTTTTGTTTTGCTGACTTCATTATATTCTAAAGGCTTAAGCAATCCAGACGTCTTGTTATCAAATATTTCGAAGCTTGTCACAAAATAGTGTACACTCGTAGAAGCAGAAAGGCTGTAAAAAGCTCCTTGAATCAACACTATTTGTTATGCTGTACTGTGGCTTTGAATGTTAATTTTGCATCAAATTTTGACTACATCTTTATGCAATTAAAAATTTGCAAAAGAGCAGAGAAAAATTTCCACTTGTGAAGCATTATAGGTTCAAAAAATTCGTTCAAGCACCACTGTTTTGACCAGGGGCGTGTTTCATCAATTTTTTGCTGTCTTTTCAGTTTTGCTGATCTAACCCCTTGCCCAATAAGAACATCCGTTCAAGTATTCATTCGTTTGCAAGAACTGTAAGTAAGTTATTGTACTCTGCAAGAGACCAGTTAAATTTTTGACAGCTTTAACGTTTTCCATAATATTTGTTGCATAAAAATACAGGACGTAGGCGTAACACCACATGTATGCAGCATTTGGTAAAAATTCGTTTATGTAACGTTAAACTTCATGAAATTCACCATGAATTTTTGCTGTTCAATTAAAGGATTCACCCACAGTTCTTTCCATTTTTAAACCATTGCGTTCGAGCTCTGATTTCAATAGTTGGTATAGTTCTACACCTTTTGCATCTATATTTTTTCTTACAGCAAGCAATCGCTCTTTCACGCCAATTTTTAACAGAAACATCGAACTCTACTATCAAAAATATTAGTTCCAAGAAGATCCTAAGACCGATAGATTTATCGTTCAAACAGTAGAGAGATTCACCCCGATTACCTCTGTATAGAAAAGCTTCCCAATGAAAACGACTGCTGCAAAAATTCTTTTTAGTACTTCAATATTTTTTAATACTTGCGCTTTCTGCTTTTCCACTAGACCTTTGTTAATTAAAGTGATTTAGATTCTTCATGATCTTCATAAACCAAAGAATCAATCTTTGGTTTAGGAACTTTTTAAGTCCATGAGTTAAACTAGAATCTTCTTTCAAAAATGCCATGCATGCATTACAGCAAAGTGCCATGACATGATTCTATTCATTACTTGCGATTAAAGTATTATGAATTTGCACATAAAGCAACAACACATAATGGTTTTATAGTTGTTATTCATATACAACATATGTTAATAATATAGTGTCGTGGAGGTGGGCGCGTACCAAGAAATTTCCCGGTTTCCTAGTGGACCAGTCCATGCCTGAACATCATGACCGCATTATCACGATGTTGGTTGAGAAATTGTGGGGCTGAATAAAATGCGAGCTGTGTTACTATCACTTGAGGTAACTACCCCCAACTACTTTTGATTGGTCTGTGACTTTGCCCTTTTTTTTTTTTGATAATTAAACTCGAACCTTAACTTTCCTCAATTTCACAGTTTTTATTTCACGGTGACTAGTAACAACGGTTTCGAATTTCTACAAATAACGTGTTCTCTCAAGTTTCTCCAAATAATTTGTTTTTAAACAAATTATTTGGAGAAACAATAAGCTTAAGGTGGCACGCTACTGAATGCAGATTTTTTTTATTATTCAGGTTTTTTTTTAATTATTTTAGTAGGGTTTTTTTTTTAATTATTCTAAATTTTTATAATTTTTTTGAGGAAAAGAAATTTATATTAAAACAAAATTAAAAAAAATTAAAAATCATAAAAAATTTTTTTTGTTGAAAAAAAATTAATTGCATTTGTTGAAAAAAAATTTAAAAGTTTTCCAAGTATACTTTATCCTACTTGGCCGTTTTTTTAATAAAATTATTGTTAAAAAAATTGCATTTTCTAATAAAGTCCCTTTGTATTTATATAAAATACCAAAAATTTTAGCACTTTAAACTACAATATTTTATTTTTTAATTTGCATAAAAAAAGAGTGAAAAGAAGTATTATATCGTAATAAATGAATGTTTTATAATTAAGTTCGAATTACGAGAAAATGTGTTTTAATGTTTCAAAAAGACATTTTGCCAAAAAAACGAAAATAAGAAAAGAAATTTATAAAAAGAACATTTAAGTTTTCAAAATGCACCAGGGATGTAACTATCACTTGTTTCTTATACTTGCTGATCATACATGAAACCATTTTTAACTTATTTTTATTTATTTGTATTTTACTTTTAATCGTTGACTTTGACATCATCTGTCAAATTCTGGTTTTGTTAATTAAGCTAAAGTACTTTAAAAATTCTAATACACCATTAACACCGTTCTTATTATGTAGCACTGCTGAGTATGTTTCCATTTCAATCGTAGATTTACAAACAAATGTAAGACTTTTGAAGAATTGCCATGTCATGAAAGTTTTGCATAGAACTTATACATTTTTCTGTTAGATTGCTTCTACCTGATAAGGGACTTTTAGTACCTTTGTGTTCTGTGACTAAATTTCTAAGTTATGTGCCCAATCGTTTTTGCACATGAGCTACACATTCAAGTTTTATTGGAGAGATGTCAAAATACTGGTAAGGATTTCCACATCACTCCAATAAAACATAACAACATTTTTATAAGCTGTTTATAAGATGTTATATGCTGTTTATAAAATAATGAGATGCTAGTTTTTTTAATTTTAACAACGCCAACCCATTTTAATTTTAATCTTAAATAAATTTCGGTTACTTTTATTTTCTTGTTTATTTAAAAACAATTTCAGTTAAATTAAAATCAATTTTAAAATAATTTGATAAAAAATGAGAAAAAAATTACAATATAGGAGACTAACATTACCAGACCAAAAACACTCTTGTTCTTAAATTAAGTTTTGAAGTATGACTTTTAAAAGTCTGCTTATAAAACATTAAAATCAAGTTTGAGGTATTTTTTGTTTTGAATTCAATTAAACTCAAAGGTTTGGTTGTTGCTAAGGCGTCTTTATGGAAATTTTTTATTATGTCATCTACTATAATGCCATTAGATCAATTTTTATATTATTTGAGAATAATATAAGAATTTTTTCATTAAATGTTGCATTAAATGTTGCTGGAATGATTGTGAAATCAGAATACCGAAATTAAGTGTTGCAGGAATTTTAATGAAATATACCACATGGGCGAAACACTTTTTTAAATTTCCAAATCAGGGGATAAAATGAGGTAAAATGTTATCTGCTAAAAAATTTTTAAAAATTAACAACTCAAAATTTTGTATTTAAAAAATATTGCTTTTCATCACTTAATTAACGTTGTTTCTCTTCTTTTGCTAATGAGCATTAGAATATGTTTAAGTATTATTTAATGCTTTTATTAAAAGTAAAAAAGTACATTTTACTTTAAATATGAGCATTAGTATATTTAAATTATCTAAAACATACAAGTATAGCTTTATAATAAGAAATCAAAGGGATATTTTTTTGTATAATTATTATAATGAACATTTTGAACAGCCGTGGCGCTGTGGTAGTGCAATTGCCTCAGAAACTAAGGATTCGTGGTTGAAACCCCACCTCTGGCCAAGTTTTGCGACACCGTAAGGACTTCTTGGGGCACATAAAAAAAAAAAAAAAAACATGTTGAGTGGATACCAGCAAATTTTGGTATTGAGTTGCTTCAAGCTGGAGTAGTTTATATGAAAGTAAGAGTAAACTCAAAATTACAGAAATCTAAAGTTAGTTAAAAAGAGTTAGTTGCTATCTTATTTGAAAAATAGGTTTGAAAAATCAGCATAAATAAACCGCTATAAAGTCGTCATTTTTTGTAGAATTACAAAGAAATGCGTCATTAAAAATAAGTAAACATAAACAAAACTTTTCTGCATTAAGATAAAGTTTTCAAGGTATAAAGGTTAATCTTTTTTTTTATATAACTTTAAAACAAAAATATCTTGAATTTTTTTTTAACTCTAAACACAAATAAGTTGCGACATATGTGGGGAAATATTTTCCACCAACACTCATTTTAAAAATTCATTAGCTATAACTCATTTAGTCTAAGAGCTGGTTACATAAAAAAGCAAGGTATAAGGTACATGAAATATGAACATCTAGAGAGGTGCCATTAGCGCTCCCGAACACCAACTGGCCAGTCTGCCAGCGCGATTAGGAAGATTAAGGTGGGGTCGGACGGTCAAAGATGACAAATTATAAATAGAAAAAAATGATAACGCTCATGGGTAAAAATTATTGATAAGTGAAGTATTTGTTGCTAGGAGACGCGGAAAATTATTGGCAGACAATTCCGTGGAAGAGAAATGGCCGGCAGGCGTCAACAAAGTGGTGTTATCTTTGAAGCAAAAAAAATGATAAGCCTCATGACTAAAATTTTTTTTAAATTATCAGTAAACTGTTGAGGAAGCTGTGTGTTGAATGGCAGACAAAAAAATAAAAGACAACATCAAGGCAGACGTATTGAAGAGCACGGTCTTGATAGATATATTTTCGTACGATGGGCTACTGCAGTATGTTATTCTGATATTTCTATGCAAACATTACTTTTTTCCTTTAATTGTTAAAAATCAAATGATTAATTTGTTGATTAAATTGTTAATACTTAAAGCGGTTAATGATTTCTATTTTACAAAATTCGAATGAAGTATTAGTAAAATGAGTTGTGAGAAAAAGTGTGTATTTTGTAACGAAATTGGTGCAAGTAAATCACGCTCTTTAGCGATAGCATTTTGGAAAAATGCAATGACATTTTAAAAGTTCGCATCTTTTGCAAATTGAAAGATAAAGAAGTTATTCTACCGACAACTTCAGATGAAATCCACGGTACTCTACCGACAACTTCAGATGAAATCCACGGTACTCTACCGACAACTTCAGATGAAATCTACGGTATTCTACCGACAACTTCAGATGAAATCCACGGTATTCTACCGACAACTTCAGACGAAATCCACGGTATTCTACTGACAACTTCAGATGAAATCCACGGTATTCTACCAAAAACTTCAGATGAAATCTACGGGTACCATTTCATATTTCACGGCGATTAAGAAAACGTATGTTGATAAATAAAATGAATTGGTGAAATCAAAGCATTCTAAAAGTACAATACCAGAGCCTGATGCTAGTAAGTACGAAAATTATATGACTTTTCAGTACATTGTACATAAATAATAAAACTGATTGATTGTTTATTCTGTGAGTAGATAACATCGAACCGATTGTTTCATTATCTATGAGTCAACATATACGGTCTTGTCAGCTCAGCACGAGTTGTGTAGGTAAGAATCATCATATGTTTATATAACATGTTTTTTACTGATAAATAATTTATAACTGATAAATAATAATAAAACTGATGAATTGGTATTGTTTATTTTATGTATATAATAATGAACCGATTGCCTCATCATCTGAGAGTCAAGATACACTGTCATGTCACACAGCACGAGTTGTGCAGATAAATATCATATAATATTTTTACACTGAAATTACTGTATAGCAATATACGCCGAGAAAGCAACGAAGAGAGGCGCCATGTGCCCGACTTGGTGCGCGCATACTTTTCAATATAATATTACGTTCTCTCTTTAAGTTAAGTTAAATAACTAATTATTTTTTATTTTACAGAAAATATTGAAGAGTCAAACAATAACATGTCAAAGTTATCTTTGCGCGAAAATAGAGTAGATTGTATTTTTTGAGATAAAGCGCGTAAAATGCATAATTGTAAAGTAGTCCCCATTATTAAAACTGCGTCGGAAATATTATTCGAGAAAATCGTTACGAATGCCGCTGCTCTAAATGATACACAAATGAAACAAAATATTGAAGTTGCACGATTACAGGATTTAATTTATTACCACAACTCATGTAAACTAAATTATTTCAAAGCACATATCTTAGCTCAGACTACTCAAAATTTAGAATGGCACGCTTTACGAGAAGTTCATAATTTAGTTGAGAATGAGATTTATAGTTTGGTTACAAAAGACACAATAGGTAATAGACATTGCTTCTCGTTTAATTATCTTGTCGAATATGCCAAAAATGCGTTATATAAGTTGCGTGCAGAAAATTATGAGCCATATGAATCAACTTTAACAAACAGTTATTTCGGTCTCAGATATTATAGAGAAACCTCTTTTTTAAATTTATAATCTTTCCTTAAAAAACGGCATTTTTCCTGACCAACTAAAATTAGCAAAAATAATTCCGATATACAAAGGCGGTGATGACTCAATAAAATGTAACTACAGACCAATTTCCATACTTTCTTGTTTTTCCAAAATACTAGAGCGTATTATGCACAACAGACTGTACAATTATCTTGAAAAAAACAACATTCTTTATCATAAACAGTTTGGATTTCGCAACAACCATTCCACGGAATATGCAGTAATTGATCTTGCCAACCAAATTTTAAATGGTTTTGATAACGACAGTTACACACTCGGAATTTTTCTAGATCTATCAAAAGCATTTGATACTGTCAACCACAATATTCTAATTTATAAACTACACAATTATGGAGTAGTTCACTCCAATTTAAAGTGGCTGCAATGTTATTTACAAAATCGTAAACAAGGAGTACCATATGACTTAACATGTTCCCCATTTGAATCAATAAATTGCGGAGTTCCCCAAGGATCAATACTTGGACCCCTGCTGTTTTTAATTTATATTAATGATATTTATTTGTCTTCAAAAATACTTAATTATATTATTTTTGCTGATGACACAAATGTTTTCTTTTCTGACTCAAATTTAAAAAATATTTTTTATATTGTAAACACAGAATTAATATATCTTAATGAGTGGTTTGAAGCAAATAAACTTTCATTAAATATTGAAAAAACGAAATATATTTTGTTTGCTAAGTCATCTAAATCCGAGAACATTCCACTCAAATTACCTAAACTAACAATTATCAATATTAAAATAAAAAGAGTTTTTTCAATGAAAATACTCGGAATAATTTTCGATGAGAATTTAAATTGGAAAAGCCAAATAATGCTAGTCGAGAACAAAGTTTCAAAGACCATGGGGATTATGTACAAGACAAAACATCTTTTAAATAATGTATGTTTAAAAAATTTATACTTTTCATTTATACATAGTCATATTAACTATTGTAATATTGCCTGGGCAAACAATCATTTATCTTTCCTAAAAATTATTTATACAAAACAAAAGCAAGCAAGTAGATTAGTTTTGGGCGCAAGTAGATACGAAAGTGCCGAGCCGTTACTCAAGGAAATAAATGCTCTAAATGTATACAAACTAAATATATACCATAACTTGTTATTTATGTTTAAACTTCAAAATGAAATGATTCCAAAATATTTTTTTAAAAGTTTCACTCGAATTAATCATAAACATGAAACAAGACATTCAATGAGTAATTACTACATCCCACTAACATCACTCAAAAAATCTGACTTCTCGACTATATGCCGGGGACCACGCTTGTGGAATTCGGTTCTTGACGAAAATATGAAAAAAATAAAATCTATTGCTACATTTAAAAGAACTATAAAAAACACTTACTAAATTTTAACATTACGTACATTCTCTCATTTTTTTAAAAAAAAAATCGAAATAATTTTGTGTTTTTAATTTTTTATGTACTTTATTTAATTTTAATATTGTATTGAATATGTATATGCATATGAAGCGAATTAAATTTTTTTTTTTTTGTTTATTGTCTTTAATATGTATACGAATATGTACAGATTTGTAATTTTTTATTTGTTATTTTATATTTTAACTTTATCTTAAATTTCTTCTTTTTTTAACTTTAAGTTCTTTTTTTAACTTTAAGTTCTTTTTTAACCTTCTAAAATTTCTAACCAAATTTTTTTTTTTTTTTTTAAACTTATTAGTTTCACTCTTTTATGTAATATTGGAAGATGTAAAATTTAATTGTATTTTTTTTGTATTACACAAAGGGGCTTGATGATAAGTCATTTTGACTTCTACTTGCCCCAGTCAGCTTGTAATTATATATATTTGTTTAAATTTATAGATAACATTGTAAAATGTGTAAAATGACGATATAAATAGAAATTCTAATTGTTTTTTTTCGAAATCCCTGATGATGTTTCTAAGTTCTTCCGGTCAATAATTTGCGGTAATGATCCGAAATCAATAAAAAGTTGTTACTGCAGTAGAAAAGTGAAGTTGATCGCTCAAGACGTTATTTATGCAGTAAATAATGGAAGAATTAAAACTTCGAAGCATTTAACGGAATGACATTAAAAAGCATAACAAGTAGTAGAAAAGCCATTCTTAATAAATACGGGCACTGCTGCAGTTACAACACTATAGAGAAACTGGAAACTGAAGCTACTTTTGCTTCTTGTAGCAAATCGGTTATTTGTCTAGAAGATGTTTACTTATCGCCAAATTATTGTACAGGTGTAGCCTTCGACAACTACGATTGATACGTAAAAACTTGTAATTGTAGCGATACGTTGCATGACACTGTCGGTATAATATATCAAAACGAGGACACTAAAATTTGCAATGTGCGCACACGCAAAACAGGATGTACTGGATATGAACCTCCCATAAAAATTAGACTTACGTTTGACGCTATATGCCCGGAGATCCAAAACTAGTTGAAAAAATGCATCAAAACTCCAAAACTAGTTGAAATATTAGTGACTATTGTTAGCAAACTGCGTAGAGTTCATAACAGTAATTACCCGTTTTACGAAAAGCTAGATAGAATGTAGGTTTTATCTCATTACTTTAAAATTGCAAACACACCAATGTGGGTTGGTTTTAATAGTAAAATCGTAGTTGATAACTCGAAAAAACAAAAAGTATCGTACCTTACTCCAATTAATCGTTCGCCAACTGATATTTCCGTAGCATTTGAAACAATGCGTCAAAGTCAGAAAATTGCGGAAGGGTTGCAACAAAAATATATCCAACTTACTTACAATTTAGCGATAGCCAAAGTTTCTTATCAAATACAATAAGTGGAGTGCCCTCAGCTCAACAATTTATTTATTCATCTTGGTGTCTTTCATGTAATGATGACATACTTTAAAGCTGTTCGCAAATTTATAGATGAGTGCGGGCTCACTTGCATTATGGTATAAAGTGGATTAATAGCTTCTGGCTCTGTCAATGGATTCATCAGCGGAAAATATTTTAATCGATGTAAGCGTTTATCCTTTAGTGTCGCTAGGATTACAAGTTTTATTGTTTCAAGATTTTTTAACCAAGCAAAATATCACTGTAGAATTAAATGTATTCGAAGCTGTAAAAGAAATTCAGTCGCATAAAATTTCAAATTCGGAAATTTCTAATTCAACTCTTAATAAATTCCTAACAGAATTTTTTAATTATAAAAGAAAATCATTAAATGGAGATTTTGGAAAAATACCACCGTATTACGTGATGTACATTAATTTTGTTGACTATTACCTAATGTTTATGCAAAGCATCTGAATGGGTAACTTTGAACTGTTCAAAGAAGTTATTCCTAAAATGGCAAATTTATTTTTTATGTCAATCAAGTAAATTATTCTCGGTGGTTAGTAACATACTACAACAATTTATTAAAAGTTGAGGAAACACATCCAGGCTTAGAAAATTTCGTAACGGGTTTTTCGGTGTCAAAAGAACGAATAAATCTTTCTCTAGAAGTCCTGTAGATTTGACTATCGAACAAACAATCAATGCCGATGGTGCAAGAAGATTGACCGGAATAACGCATATGACAAATTCTATTAATGCTCGTCAAAGATGGTCCAAAAGTCACAGTATACGCTCAACACTAACAACACACACGTATGAGGAAACAAGTTTAAAAAGAGCTCAAGATATTACCGGAGATTTGGAAAAACATCAAATAGAAAACGGTTCAGTTCAGATGCAAAAATTTTATTAATGTATTGAAAGAAAATTTTGATCCATTTAATAGCGAAAATATGAAAACTAATTTTTTATATAATGTTGGCACAGGACGGGCAGCTTCCGAAGAAGTCTACAATTTCTTATTAAATGCAGAAAAAAATGGAAATTTATTGAGAGAGACATTTATTTCTGGGTGCGCAGAATCACCGAAGAGATTTGAAGCGACCATCAAACAAAAAAAATACTGAATTTTGCAAATTCAACCATGAAGAAAAAAGAAAAAATTAATTATAAAGTACAAGAGGAGAGATTACAGCGCGATTTATTTGGCCGCATGTTAGCTATTTCAATGAACGAAAATACTAACGTTGAATAGATTCTCACTTTTCCATTAATACCGGTTCCGATGTCATTGTGCCCTTAGACGGGTCGATATGTAAGACTGATAAATCGGTTTTACTGAAGCTTTTAGAAAATGATACAAAAAGTGTAGCTCCGACACACACGGACGTTTGTTTAATAGACGGTTTTTATCTAACAAATACTATGAAAGATGTACCAAAAACGTTTAAACATATATCTAAAAACAAACTCCAGATGGTAACAGCAAATAATAAAGCTCGAGAAATACACGTGATTTTTGATAGATATTTCAAACCGTCCATTAAAGGTTACAAAAGATCTCTCCGAGGCGGTAACTGTGATGAGCGTATGTATTTCTGCACCTGATCAAACAAGACCCGCAGATTTTGTCAAAGAGCTTAGAAATAGCAATTTCAAGGAAGCTCTTGTGCGTTTTTTAATTGTCCATCGGCAGAGTAGTGAAATAATGCCATTTTTTGAAAATAAAAAAGTCTTACTGAACTTCGATAAGTGTTACGAGTATGAAGTTCAAAATGTTTTATTTTCGATAAATGATATGTACACGCTAGAAGCTCATGAAGAAGCTGATACCAAAATAGTTTCCCGCGTGTAATATTGCGGAGGAAGCTAACATTAAAATAAAATGTTCCAACATGGACATACTTATTACAAAGATTGTGGAGCCACGCTTACAAGAAAATTCCAAGTAATAAAGTACCAAAAGACTACGGAAGGGAAACCAATCGACTCTAAATACCAGTTCCAATGGTTCGATGGGCCTCAGATACCATCTACCGTTAAAGACGTTATCATCGATGAAGAACAGCCTGAAGATACAAATATTTCCACACGCTTTTATTTTTGTATTTTTTAATACTCATTTTTAATTTTTAATTTTATTTTTCAGCAGATGTTAACGAAAGCGAATGTGAGGATGATATCGATTGCGAAAGCGAAGACGATATGCAGTACGATGAATCCAACGCCAATAGCGAAGTAGAATATTTTGACAATTTATTTGTATTTATTTCTTAATAAAAAAAATTGTTTTAATGGTAAACACATTTTTTAGTACGTGTATAATAGAGGAATTGTTAACTCATTGTCCTTACAATATAATTAAGAAAATAATAAATCTTAGCAATACACCGTACGTAACTATATAAGTCGTTAATACAAGACCGCGCCCTTCAATACAGTCTGCCTCAATGTTGTCTTTTATTTTTTCGTCTGCCATTTAACACGCAGTTTCCTCAACAGTTTACTGATAACTCTGAAAAAAGTTTTGTCATGAGGCTTATCATTTTTTTTGCTTCAAAGATAACACCACTTTGTTGACATCTGCCGACCATTTCTCTTCCACGGAATCGTCCGCGTCTCGTAGTAATAAATACTTTACTTATCAATAATTTTTATCCATGAGCATTATCATTTTTTTCTGTTTATAATTTGTCATCTTTGACCGTGCGCCCCCGCCGTAATCTTCCGAATCGCGCTGGAAGACTGGCTACTCGCTGTTCGTGAGCGCTAATGGCACCTCTCTAGATATTCATATTTCATGTACCTTATACCTTGGTTTTTATGTAGCCAGCTCTCCGTCTAATTCTAGTTTATGTTTCATAATGAACTATATGAAAAAAAAAATTAAAATATGAGAATCGGGAAGACTAGCAACTTTCAAATTTTGCACATTACAGTTTTATGGTCAATAAAGGTACTCCCGCTTGGAGCATTTGATTTTAGAAGAAAAAAAAGTTGAAACTCCCTGGTCTCTATATATCTAACTTTGTTGTTATGAACATATAAGCATTACTAAACATTGTTGCTTGTATTAGTTCACTACACCAAAATATACCATCATAAGGACGCTTCAAAAGAAGTACACATTTTTTTTTCTACTTTAAGCTGAAACAATAGCTGGTGCAAGATTTTTTTCAATGGGAGGAAAGCAAATGGGTATGATTGAAGATGGCTCAACCTTTCGTTGAGCCATCTTCAATTTTTAGGTTTTTTTGCCGTCAGTCTACTGACCCATCAAAGTCTCCTTTTTATTCTCGTAAGAATGTTTCCAAACAACAGAACTTTCTTTTTGCCGTATTCCATGTAAAGCCATAATAATATAAGAAAATTTGTAGTTTAAATAACTGATACTATAAAATAGTCACAAATAAATAACATCTATTCGAGATAAAAATTATAAGAAACTCGAATAAATGAAACTAAGCAGCAATACGTCTAAATATCTAATTGCAATATTCAAAAATTGCAATTTTTTTTTTTTTAATTTTAATTTTAATTATATATTTCGTCGTTAATAGTATTTACAATAACAATGTTCATGAATAAAAAACAATATATGACAGGGGCAAAAAGAAGACTATAGTTGCCTTATCACTAAGCCCCGTAATAAATATACCGTAAATTACAATGCTAATAAAAACCGTAAAAGTTACATATGCTATAAATTATTTTTTTTATTAACGCTTAAGTTTACTTTACTAACTAAAAAGACCAACAATAAAGAAGAAAAAACAAACAAACAAACAAACAAACAAACAAAAAAACAAAAACAAAAAAAAGACAAAACAAAACAAAAACAATAAACAGAAACAAGACTAGAGACAAGATTATTTATCATATTTATGTATTAGAATAGACAATCTTAGTAATAAACAATTATTAATACTAAATCATTAATAATAGTACTCTCATTTTAAACGCTTCAGAAGAAATTTAGTTCATTGTCGTTTGGTAAAAGATTTTGCTTAAGTTTAGTTTTAAATTGATTAAGCGAAGAAAGTGGTTTAAGATCATTATTTAAAAGTGTATTCCAGAGTTTAGGTCCTCGGTTTGTGATTGAGTATTTAGTGGCAGAATAGTAGGTTTTGGATTGAGTATAGTTATTATTTGAAAATCTTGTGCTGTATATGTGATTTATTTTTTTAAATAAAGAGTTGAATAAATATGGTGCCATTTTTTTATCAAGTTTAAACATAAATATAAGAACATGATAGAGATTTAAATTATAAACATTTAGAATATTAAGTTTACTAAAAAGTATTTTTGAATGAGAGAAGCGATTTTCATTTGTAATAATCCTAATGGCGTGTTTTTGTTTACATAGAAGTTTACTTAGCTTTGTAACATTGGTGCTGCACCAAGCAATGTTAGCATAGTTTAGGTAACAGTGTATAAATGAAAAGTATATGTATTTAAGAGAAGATTGGTTTAAGACCTGTTTAGCTTTATACAGTATACCAATATTTTTAGAAACCTTATTCTCAACAACACTTATATGTTCTCTCCATGTAACATTTTCATCGAGTATTACGCCCAAAAACTTTGACGATATTTCCCTTTTTATTATATTTTTATCAATAAAAAGATTTGGAAGTTTAAGTGGAATATTTTCTTTTTTATGAACACGATGGAATAATGTGTATTTAGTTTTAGTAATGTTTAAAGATAATTTATTGGCTTTAAACCATTGGGTTAGGTTATCAAGTTCTTTGTTAACTGTTAAAAATAAAATATTAATGTCTTCATGAGAATAAAACAAATTCGTATCATCGGCGAATAAAGTTGTGTTTAAAATATTAGAAAATTTATATAAGTCATTGACATAAATTAGAAACAAAAGGGGCCCTAGAACTGATCCCTGGGGAACACCGCATGTAATAATCATATTATCCGTTTTACCACCATCGTAAGAAATATATTGCTTTCTATTAGACAAGTAACTTTTAAACCAAGCCAAGTTAGAATTTTTGATGCCATAGAACTCGAGTTTGGACAAAAGAATTAAATGATCGACAGTATCAAAGGCTTTACTTAGATCTATGAAAACACCTAAAGTATATTTTTTTTCATTGAAACCTTTAAATATATCGTGGACAAGATGTAAGATTGCGTGATCAGTAGAATGACCAGATTTAAAACCAAATTGTTTATTGTACAAAATATTATTTTGGATTAAGAAAGAATAGAGTCTATTATACATAATTCGTTCAAGAACTTTTGAAATACATGTAAGAACAGAGATCGGCCTATAATTAGTAACGTCACTAGGATCGCCTGATTTGAAAATTGGGACCACCCTAGCAATTTTTATTTTTTCTGGAAAAACTCCCTCTTTTAAAGATAAGTTGAAGATACACAAAAGCGGGATTGTAATCAGTTTTATTGAATTTATAATGATGTTACCACTTATATTGTTGACGCCTATACTTTTTTGGGGCTTAATCGAAGAGACTGCGCATAGTAATTCTTCTTCAGTTAGATTATCATTAGGCATAATATTAGTTTTATTAGAGACTTTTTATTTTTATTAGAGATTTTAATTCGATTGGAAATTGCAAGAATTTCCAATTGAACAACAACAACAAAAAAAACACCAGGAAACTACAGTATGAGAATAGTTAAATCTTAACCAAAGAAATTTAAATTTAAAAATGTTCAACCAAATACGATTTCAAAAAAAAGTAAAAAAAATCTCAAGATGCTGTAAGATATTTTTTGTTTTATGCCTAAAAAGTCAAAGCCCGAGATTAAACGCATAATCCCGGGATTGTTAAGAACCGTTGGGACTACCAATCCTAATTTTGACTTTACCTCACTTAAAAGCTTTAGGGGCTTATTAATTATAAATGGATATTAAAACTCGTATAACTTTGGTTTCTTGATAACAATAACGCTTTGAGTAAGTAAATACACAAAATAGAAAATTACATGAATTGAAATAACATTGAATCATGCACATATTTAAAAATCCTACATAAATATTGAGTCTAGTATAAATAGTAAAAAAGAATAAAATTTTGCATTTGAAAGCCGTAAAAAAGAAAAAAAAAACAAAACAAAATACTAAAAAATTTGTAAAACTATTTATATAATCTAGTCACTAGAAATTATTATTTTGGCAAGAAGGATAAATAAGTTTTGTTTTACGGCATCGTGAACAATTTAAAAAATGTACAGCGCGTATATGTCAATAAGCCATCGAACAGCAAATCTTTAGGGTTTGTATAAAAATACAAAAAGATCAAAGTAATATATGAAATCTGATGTTTTAGATTCAGATAGATAACATCTGCTCTCTGGAGTAGGAATCTGCTGTTACATACTTCTGTGAAAATAAACGTCGGATCTTAAAATTTGATTTACCTAGTTAGTTAAGCGTTATTTTTTTCTCAGAACCTTTTATCTAAAAAGTATAAAATCATTATCTAACGGTTTATACGTTTGTTAACATATTTCTTGCCTTTAGTTATGTACTGTTATGACTTTGGTAAGTTGAGGGAGTTATGTCTTTAGTAATGTATTTTATTAATTGTTGTCTGTATGCTTTTAGATTTTTCTTATGTAGACACAACTTGTAATCGTTCACGATTAAAGTAAAACAGAAAGTCAAAACTCTGGTGACTAAAGCAATGAAAAAGAAAAAGAACGATCAATCAAGCAAAAGAAAACTAAAAAAAAGAAAGAGAAAACAACCAAAGAAATATTTTTAAAAATACCGTGAAAGCATTTAAAAAAACGAAACAAAAACAAAACATTAAATTTTAACATTGAGTAATTTATAGACATAAAATGTATTGTTAACAAATACTTCTTTAAAAAACCTTTGAAATGAAGAGTCACGCTTGATTGCGTCACAAAATCTTGGTACTTTATAAAGTGGATTCAAGTCATGACCGTTTTCAATATCTAGATTTTTTGTCAGCGTACAAGAAGACGACGAATAGCATATGCTATTTTCAAGAATAATATAGTTAGTCCCGTGTTTGCGCAAAATTCGATAAACATCAATAGGAGTTCTTCGGGCGTATATTTGATAAAGCTAAACAAATCAAATTTGAATATATATATATATATATATATATATATATATATATATATATATATATATATATATATATATATATATATATATATATATATACACACACACATAAATTAATAATGATAGTATAAACAAATAAAAATCAAACAAATATAGATAAATTATTTGGATAGTAAATTATTTTAAAATTGATAAAGTTTATACAAAGTATATAACAAAAAGTATATAAATGAAATAAAATTTAATAATAAAAAAAAAGAAAATATTATTTTGAAAATAATATTCAAAAAGAAATAAAAAATTATAAAAATAACAGAGCATAAAATCATTTTAAAATTAAAAAAGATTTATTAGAAAGTTTGCACATACTTGAAAATATAATAGGTTAATATAATTTATCTTCATATTAGGTGATTTGAATTTAGATTGTTTTCTATACCACATCAATAACAACATTAAAAGATTTTAAAATGGCATATTTGAATATATTGTATTTCCTTTGATTAGTAAACCGAGAAGAGTTACCTAATCAAGTGCCTCTTTAATTGATAATATTTAAAGCACTGATATTTTAAACGAATCCTTAATAAAGGCATAACTAAAAATAACATACCTGATCATTTTTCTATTTTCTTTTCTATAAATATAGATAAATAATTACTATTCATTGAAAAACGAGTTTTTTAAAAGCATAATTCTACAAATGATACAGCTTTTTTTAAAACACCTCAAGATGGTTGTTACGTATTTTGAAAAAAACACAATAAAAAAATTTATAGGAGAAACACTTTGTAAAGCGTTTTTTGAAACTAATGATTTTTATGAATTTCTTCATTATTCTTCAAAAATATTTATTCAATAACGTTTGTGAAAAAAATCAACTTTGATTTTTTTACGTTTGAAAAAAAACCTGATGGATTACCTTCTTTTAAAGAGCAGTTAGCTTTAATTGATTGGAGCTTTATTATCTCTTCTGATGAAACAGTTTTAAACTAATAAAACTTTGTATGATATTTACAACACTAATTTCCCTAAAATTAATTTAAATCTCAAAGCGAAAAGTGTTAAACCGTCTTGGATTAAAAACAGTTTTCGGAAGACTTCTAAAACCAAACAAAAGTTACACATTAAATTCTTAAAATATAAAACAAACGAAAATAGGGCTACACTGTTATGGAAAAAGGTGTCCGTTTTTTTTAAAAAAAAGGTTGTTTTTGCAAATTTATGGAACTTTATATTTTTATGAACTCTAAAGATAAATTTATTAGTATTCAATAATTGACTAATGTAATAACTATGTGACTGCCGACTATAAATTATAGTTTATTAAATTTAGAAGTAAGTTAATAAACTGCGCATTTATTTTCACAAGTACAAATTGCAGAGTTTCTTTGTGTTACTTTTATTTACTTTTTTATAATGACTATAAATATAATGACTCGTAAATATAACAAACATAATACTATATTCAATACTTTTTCTAAAACCTTTTGAAAGAGTGTATGGAGGCAGTTCATGAACGAAACCCTGATCGTCAAACTTCAAAAAGGTTTAATATACTAAGAAGTAGTATCCATAATAACATAATAAAATGAATTCAAAGCATAAATAGTGCATTGGTGTACCATATTCACTGATGAGAAGCGTTTATTTTCTACTAGAATAATGGTTTTGTGTAATTCAAAATTTCCATTAGATAAACTTGATGTAAAAATTTTAGTTATTGCTTATTTAAAATTCCAAAATCATACAGTATACAGTACGATTTTTTTCAAACAATATAACTGATGATGATTAGTTTCAAATCTTAAGACATTGTAACATTTAAAACAAATGTTAAAATGAAGAAATCATTCAAGATTTCTTGAATGATTTCTTCATTGTATTATTCACGATGACCCTGGACATAAAAAAGTTGTTATGACACATGAAATGAGGTACCCTGAAAAAATAATTCTCCTCTATGAGGTTTTGTGGATATGATTTAGGAGAAATTTTGCTACCATACACAGTTTTTAAGTTATTTATCTAAAAGACATGGTTAAAACATGTTTAAATGATTTCTCAATTTAATAGAACCAAACTTGGCTGGTTTTATAAAGTCAGTTTTGAGAATATTTAGACAATTTTCCCTCACATTTGAACAATAATGTTAATAATGTTTGTAAAAAACATAAATGGAGGTAGTGATGTGAAAAAATAACTCAAAATTGAACAAGGAAAATCTATTCGAGCAGATTATGATAGTGAAACAAAAATAGCATCTGAAAGATAAAGTGAAGTTGACTTAATGCTAGACAAGAGGATGTTTTCTATTTATATTAACTCTTGCTGTTTATTTTTTTTTCTTAAAAACTAATTTTTATTGCTTGTATCTATATTTTATATTAATCAAAATATTACATGCTTTATCAAAATTGGTACAAAGTTTTTTATATTTTATTTTTTTATTTTTATATCTTTTCTATCTTAGTTCTCGTGCAACTTTGTTTAAGGATATAATTGATGGAAAGCCACAAAAGATTGAACTTCTGACTAATACAAATTGAGAGAAAGAGCTGTTAAGACATCCAATATCTCTATTGAGATATTGGATGTCAGTACAATTTTAAGTAAATGAAAAAGTAACTTTAGTTACTTTTTCATTTATTTAAATAGTTTTTTTTGTTGTTGATGAAATTAAATTATATTTAAAAATGTTTATTTATTTTTAGAGAATCATTTATCGTGCGTAAAAAGTGGATACTTATTTGTTTTAACAATTTATTTCAAGTTCGTTAGTCAGCACAACAGTGTTTATTTGTAAAAAAACTGGTAAAGTCGTCAGCAGCACTTACAAAATACAAAACAATAAAACTTGCATAACAACTTTATTTTAAATAGTTAAAGTGTTCTTAGCTTATGATATTTGTTATAGCATAACATTTACTTGTATATTTATAGTCTTAAAGTATTTGAGTTCCTCAAGAATCGATATTAGGACCTCTCCTATTTCGAATATATATCAATGATCTATCCAAAGCTTGTAACCTAATGACAAATATATTTGCTAATGATTCTAACTTATTTCTCTCTAATAACTTATTTCTCTCTCACAATGACATTATGACACTTTTTAGCAACATGAACATTGAAGTTGTCAAAATTTCTGAATGGTTCATATTAAACAAACTATCATACAATATTGATACAACTAAATGGATGCTTTCCCTATAATTAAAAAGCACCTGTTGCCTAGTAAATTGTCTTTTCTAATATGATTATTAAGAGTTTAAGTGACAAGAAAAATCTTTCCAACAAAAATCTTACATGGTAAACCACATTGCAAACTTGTGCAGTAAAATTTTGAAGAGTATAGGTATTTTAAACAAAACATAAAGCTATCTTAATAAATGTGCATTAATTATATTAATTGTTAATTTATTTTGATACTAATAATACAGCCAGGGGTAGCACTAACTAAACTGTCTAGGTTTATTTTTATTAGTTTTTATTAGTTTTATAATAATAGGCAACAAAAGCATGTACCTTATAAATTTCAAGGACCATTTTGCTCAGACCAAGTCTCTTTCATATGAAGTCAAAGCTCTCAATATATATGAACTAAATGTTTTTAATATTCTTTGTTTTATGTGTAAATGTAAAACCCATTAATCAACTGTTTCTTTTTGTAACTTGTACTTACAAAGAAATAGAAATAAAAATTTTTTAAGGAATGATAGTTTATTTTGATAACCATTTTCTGAAACTAATTTTGGAAAATTATATATTTCAATTCATAGACTATTTTTATAAATAATATATTTTTATGAAATTATATATTTAAATGCTACTAAAGATTTTTCTCAAGAACATAATTTTTATTCCTTTTAACGAAATCATAAAAAGCTCATTTTTTCAATTTAAAATATACTAGTATACATTTAAATAGTTGAAAATACCATTTTCTTTTCTTTTTCTTTTATATCAACAGTTATTTAATATGAATTTAATATCTATAATCAACTATGTAATTAATACTTTATTATAACTTTTTTAAATTTAAATATTAATGTATTTTTTATTAAAAAATATTTATTTAACATTTTATTGTTAGCAGCTCTCCGTGATAAGACCTAATGTTCTTCTTTGAGTTTTTGTAATAATATCTAATGTTCTTCTTTGAATTTCTGTGTTCTTTATTTAATGTTCTTCTTTGAATTTCTGTGTTCTTTATTTAATGTTCTTCTTTGAATTTCTGTGTTCTTTATTTAATGTTCTTCTTTGAATTTCTGTGTTCTTTATTTACTTGTTACTATTTTTCTTTTCTTTTTAACAGAATCTTTATTTCTAATTATTTCTTTTTTTACATTTGTATATAAATATTTCTAATATACATATTAAAAAAAAGGCAGAAAGTAACAAAACTTACATAATAACAGCTCATGTAACATAAGTAGCTGTGAAAATTTTATTTGTTATATTGAATATATGTTTAGATATACTTAATAAACAATTTTTAAATTTTAACACTGCACATAAAAAATTTTTTTTTTTGAATAAAGTTATCATTGATAAATTTTCTTACTTCTAAATCATCATATGACATAGAAGTAAGAAGTATCTTATGGCACTTAATATAAAGTTTTCTTCAAAATTTTTTTGTCTCATTGACTAATGTTTTAAAGCAACATAAGTTTTAAAAAAGTAAAAAAAGTTAAAAAAGGTATACAAAAAAAATGTAGGAAGCCATTTTTAAGAATAAACAAAACAGATTATTAAACCTCTTTTGTACGCTGTCTGAGAAATTTATTTTCGTAATGTGGATGATTAGTAATTGGACGACTTGTACAAAGTTTTACACCAGCTAATAACTGCATAGTACCAGTAAATGAAGATTCAGGAGGAGTAGAAGTGCTAAACAAGTAATATACTGATAAGTTATGAACAAAATAAAAAAAACTAATATACAATAAGTTTTTTCTTTTACAAATGATTTTGAAATTAAATATTTTGAAAAATGGTTAAAATAAATGAAAATATATAACTTTACTTTATCCAATTCATAAGAGCAACAGTGTCTGGATCATTGAACTGAAATAAATTTGACAACTCTTCTTTCATCCCAGGTAGTTTCTAAATATTTATAAAAAAGAATAATAAAAATATTACTTTATTTATTTTATATACATTAACCTTTCTTTAATATATATTTTGTAGATTAGACTGAATAGTCATGCTACTACTAAAAAGAATAAAAGGTTTATGAAATCTTCTTTACCCGAAATATCATTTTTATGTCAGTTTAAATTTTCCTTCACCAAGACTTTCACCGCAGCTAAAAAGCTGCACCTGCCCTAACATCAGTTTAACCTCATGATCATGTGACCTGCCCCTAACATTTTAACCTCACGATCAGAACAATATTTACATATTTTTAGTTGAATTTTTATTTTAAATTGGTTTAAAATATTTTATAAATTGCTAATTGCCATTTTACAGTTTTCCTTGTTCATTTCTTATATTTTGAAATAAGAATTTAGAATTAGAAACTCCTTTTTCAGAAAAAAAGAACTAATAATTAAAAAAAAAAAAAACTTTTTTAAAAAAAATATTAGATTAAATATTATATTAATAAAAAAAAACGACCATTGCATTTTTCAATTACTTTAATGAAGCAGTGAAGTAATGAAATTTATCAAATAATATAACTGAATAATAATAATAAAAAAAATTAGATTAACAAACCTTCTGTACTAATAGTGCAAGAATAATAATGGGTGCAGAATGGTTGATAAGCCAGATCTAAAAATACCTTAATTCTCATTAAATAAGTTAAGAACCACGAGCAAACTTTAATAATAAACTTGCTTCAAATACTTTTAATACTATTCAAATTATGTTTTACATTTACAAGTGCTATACACTTTTTCAACTTGTTTATCCAGACAGCAACCTTACTTACCAAGATTTATATTTTGGAGTTACATATTTGAGATAATTATAACAATAATTTAAAATTATTATAAAAAAAAAGCAAACAAAATTTATTATCAATTTATACATTAATAGGAATAAAAAACAAACAATAGTTATTATGTCCTAATTCTTTTTCATGCATTGCATCATGTATAGCCGATGTTCCGCTGCGATGTATAAATGTTATATATCAACAACGTGCATATGTGCTGTACAACTATGTAAATATTTGCTTTACAATTTATCTTATTCTTTTATTAATTATTATCTTATTAATTCTTCTTTAAGAAAATACTTGAATATATTTAAGTCATCCATATCCTCAAATAAAATTATTATTAAAACATGATTAGGGTGTTACTGAAAAAAAAAAAAAAAAAAAGCAAGCCAGCATCTTTATGTTTTATATCTGCTGACTTGATGCTCATGTTGTTGGACTTGATTATTCCATCATGAATTATTTGTAGAAGAAATGTTTTGCAACTCTAAAAAAATTCACAACTGTTCTTGTGATGTGTGCTGGCCAATACAAAAATTGCAAGCATTTTTCAAATTTAGGCCATCATACTAAAGATTTTTAGAAGCAATGCAAATATAATTTCTTTATGACATCACAGAGAAAATCATTGTGTGATGGAAATAGTGGAACAGTTAAAGACCTTTTTTTCAGTGCTAGTCAATGAAAGCCCAATCAATATATAAATTCTGATTGCTAAAAAAATGTTCAATTTTTCTAAAGATAACATATTTGGCATCCACTTCTTGTTTATAAAAGATGAAGATATTTTTTCAATGTTAACTCATCTTTCTAAAGCCAAGAAAGCCACTACAGACAAGGAGGCTACTTAATTGTGGTTATGATCCTCTTACAAAATTAATACAAAAAAAAAAAATAATAATAATAAAACCAACAAACCCTAATAATAAACTCCAATAATAATCAGCAAGTATAAATAAAAATGCTAAATTCACAGAGAACTAAAAATAATTATTAAAAGTAAAGAACTTGGACATAAAAAACAATATACCAGAAACTGCTAATGAAAAAAATAAAACTGAAAGCAATGTTAGAAAAAAAAAGAAAGAATGCAACCAAAACTTTATAGTGTTAACAGTAACAAACTGACTTAGCAACATCAAAGGAAGAAAATACAATAGGAATAAAGTCATAAATCAAGGCCTATATTGGATTAGACATATGTGCGTCGAGAATATCTGATTTTAGACTTTACTCTTATTACTAATTCTTTATATATACACTTGCTAATCTTTATATAATATATACACTAAGGTCCACTTAGTTACCAGTATTCCTATTATCTAAGAATTTTTTAAGATGACAAAAATGCACTACTCTAACATAAAAAACACATTTGATGATGAATACCATATTTCATATTATATTTAAAAAAATATTTCAATATAATATAAACTGATATTATTAACATATTTGGTATTCAAGCTATAATATTCAAAGCAAAAAAAACTAAAAAAAACAACAAATTAAAAAAATAAATAACTTTTGAATTAAAAAACAACAACACAAAAACAAAGAAAATAGTAATTGTTGCTTTTAAATGTTTTTTGTTTCTTTGAAAAATACTTAAGGTTTCAATAAAAATAATAATACTCGAGGTTCTAATAAAAATAATAATACTTAAGGTTTTAATAAAAATAATAATACTTAAGGTTTTAATAAAAATAATAATACTTAAGGTTCTAATAAAAATAATAATAGTTAAGGTTTTAATAAAAATAATAATACTTAAGGTTTTAATAAAAATTATAATACTTAAGGTTTTAATAAAAATTATAATACTTAAGGTTCTAATAAAAATAATACTTGAGGTTTTAATAAAAATAATAATACTTAAGGTTTTAATAAAAATAATAATACTTGAAGTTCTAATAAAAATAATAATATTTAAGGTTTTAATAAAAATAATAATACTTGAAGTTCTAATAAAAATAATAATATTTAAGGTTTTAATAAAAAGTAAAAAATACATACAAAAACATTGTTGACTTTAAACTTTTCTAACAACCATTTCCAAGCTTTTTCGTTGCAGAACAGACCAGCTGCTACAACAGTCATATGTGGAAACCATAAAAATTTCATTCTCTGTGTTGACAATGCCAAAACAGCATAAAATATATTAAGAATAACATTGAAAACAATCTCAGGATGATTGTACAAAACACCTGGGGCTCCCCTAAAAAATTGATTTTAAAATTAATTTAAAAATTCGGCTAAATAAAAAAACTCTAAATTCTTTTAAAACAATTGTTAGTGCTAAAACTATTCTGCAATAATTTTTCAAAACAATTTTTATTAAATAAGATTATATATATATTTAGATAAAAAATTCATTTGAAGTAATTTATTAAAAGACAGAAAGATAAAAAACAAAAAGAAAGTGCACAAAAGAACTCAAGAAAGTAAAACTTAAGAAAGAAGAACAATAAATAAATTTGGAAATGATTACAGATAATAATTAAATTACTTCTCTATTGATTTAACTTTGATATAATAAACATAATAAACTATCAACTTTATAACAAACTAACAACATTATACTAACAAATAATAAGTACATTAAAAAAATGTATTTTACAAGTGGAAAAAAAACACATTAACAAACCCCATACATATTGATACCTTAAAGCACCAAAGTGCTATGTCCGCCTAGTTTTAAAATCGAGATATAAGTATCCATGAACTTGTTGTAAAAAGCAAAATCTTTCAATTGTAAGATTGTACTTGGTAAAAAAAAAACAATTTTGTATTACTTTATTTTAGTTTAAACAATTATGATTAATTACATATTAATTCCCATTAAATAAAAATTCACAGTTATTTACTTTACTTCGTTTATGATACACAATATTCATACCGATTCAAAAAAAAACAAAAACATCAGTTTCTTAGTAATAACAGCTTTAGAAAACATTAAAACTTCTTTTTACGTTTACCAGAAATTTCAAAAGTGGACATATATCAAGGTATCAATATATCACCATATTAAAAATCATAAAAATTGAAAAAAGAATACATAAAGTTAAGTCATTTTAAACAAAAGAAAATAAAAAAAAAAGAGAAAGCTTTGCAATCCTACTTCATCATAAGTACTAAATCAGCAGTTCTTTGATCAAAACTGATCAAAGAAGTACTGAATTATTATCTGGATTCTCCATTATTTTCTGACTGTCTTGAATTGAGGAAAAAATTGCAAAAACAGTTCAAGTAGTGAAGCTAAGCCTTTGCTAAAACGCCAAAATAAATTCTTAAGAGGTTTCTGACCCCTCTATCAACACCAACTGCTGGAGATATACTAATCAATAATGGAAATAGACTTGAACCAAAAAATCTCAAAAACCTTGTTTTGTAGAGAAAGCCAGTTATTAACTTTTTTATCATCATTTATGATGACAATTAATTTATGTCATCATTTTAATCAACTCAGCTGAACATTTAAATAATGTTAAAATTGAACTTTTAACATATAAAAACATTTTTTATACATTTCGTAAAATTATTTTGATTCTGGCCAAAATTTTAGAATAAGTTTTGGTAAAAACCAAAAATTTAATTTCAATTGTAAAATTGTTCAAAGAAAATTTTGGTTGATTTTGGCTTTACCATATTTTCTGTTTTAATTAATCATTAGCTCAATGAATAAACCTTTACTTTTATAATGGGCATGATACCTTTTTGAAAAGATTTTAGCCATGATAAGTTGATTAACTTCATCTTACACATGGTTTTAGTGATTCTTTTAAAAAGGGTAAAAAACCAGAAATGTTTCCTTACTTCAAAATTGTAAAAAATAAATAAATAAATCGTTTTAATCCAAAATATCCATAAATCTCATGCTGTTTTCAAAGTGTACTTCATCCTTTATATAAATATTTTTTGACATTTCAATATAAACATCTAAAATTAAAAATTTTAGATGTTTATATTGAAATGTCAAAAAATCCAAATATTTTTTAAATTATTTGGCTTATCAATTAAAATACTTGGCTTATCAAATAGAATGTCATTTTACTTTTTAATCTGTCAAATTAATAATTCTGTAAAAAATAAATTTATGATTCACCAATTAGAAAAAAAATATAAATTAATTTTCAAAATACTTGAAAAAATGATAAATATTAGAAAAACAATAAAAAAAGGAATAAACTAACCTCAGTGACTCAATATAAGATACCATCAAACATACTAAAGCAATAATCATGCATATAAAATAAACAGGAAACAAATAAACCAATCCATCTGTTAACTCAGAGAATGGCATAAAATCAAACCCCCCATTGCACAAATACAACCGCACATCAAAATCCCTAAAAATAAAAATTTTTAACACTAATTCTTTTTTAGTGTAAATAAATGGTGAATATGTTTAAATTGCATTTGCTGATAAAAATTTTTTTATCTCACCATTGCAGTTACTTATGTATAAGTGCTTTTATTTACTTACATAATAGAATAATCCTGATAACCAAACTTTGTCATCACAAACTTATAGACATGAGTGTCTGATTCAACTTTTGCTAATTTCTAAAAAAAAAAAAACATACCTTTTACTGCATACTTAGGTAAACATGGCATATGTTGTTTACACATAATACAAGCTTTTAACTAAAAATTATTATAACAAGAAATCTTGAATAGAATATGAAAAACATGATACCATTATTTGATATTTTCTTTTTATATCTAAAACGATATTAGGATTAAACATTTTCTATAAATGCGCAAGTTGTTTTCAGGAACTTTTTTTTAAAAATAAATTTATTTGAACAAAACATTTTAGTCTACTAAAATTCTCTTATTCAAATAATTTTGTGATTGAAATTATAAAAAAGAAAAAATTTAAAAGAATTTTAATGCTCAATAATTTAATTGTAGCGGGATAATTTAATTGCACTGGCTTCTGAAATACACAGTGGCATAGCGAAGATCATTCCTGAAAGTTAAACGTATATCTAGCTACAGTAACAATATCAGTTTTAAAACAGTGCAAAAATAGAAACATTCTATTGCAAACTTTAAACCAAAAATTTAATTATAAAAAATTTAAATTAAAAAAAAAAAAATTTTTACTTTTGTTTAAGGAAACTTTTTTCCTAAAAAAAATAATTTTAGCATATATTTAAATTAAAGGAAATATAATTTGATTAATGAGACCAAATTTTTTTGTATTTTGCATTTTAGTAGTATATAGGCTTGATGGCAAATACTGATGATTACTAGTATCAATTAAAAAAATAGAAACCCTGATTTGCATCTATATTTTGAAATATCTTCCCAGAGTTTTTCCTTATAGCAATTATGTTTTGAATTCTTCTCCACCTCTTTTTTTAGGCCTGGAAATATTGTGTGATTTAATGTATTTTGCTATATTTTTCATTCTAGTGCTTCTGATTTGAAATATTGAACAGAATGTTTCTGCACAAACTTTTACTAAGTTGTTGACACTTGATATGTTTAATCAAAAGTTCTAGTTATTTTAATTTTTTCTAGTTGTTTAAAGATGCATCGAACCTTGAGTTGATTTTAAGTAAAATTATCAAATAATGCTTTAATTCTATTGCTTGATAGATTCAGAGCTTAACAAACTTTGTTAACATGTTTAAAAGAGATTAACGGTTATCTACCACATGATGAAATGATGTCACATTTATTCTTATTTTTTTTTCAATTTTTGGAATTTCTACTTTTTTTATCCTTTT